>NW_019641617.1:62155-134147 GCF_000599845.2 Trichogramma pretiosum | reverse complement strand
CCCCTTCGAGCCTCGATTCGTCGCCGTTCCCGTACCTACACCCCCACAGACACACGCCCGTAAATAATTCATTCGTTTCAGTCTTCAAATGCTAATCACTATTTACATTTGTATTGAGACGAGTGGATGCTTTGAGTTTTGTGGCGTCATAGTGACACTTCATTTCATTTCCGAAAAGTTTATAAAACTCCTCAACGATGAAAATGAATGAAAGTAAACCTTTTTTTTACAGAAAACATTTAAAATGAAATGGTTTTCTATTAGTCATAAAGTGATAAGCGTTTGCGAGCTAAATCCATAGGTGATGCAGGAAAAATTTTTGTTTTGAAATAATTCGATTTATCTTTTACTAACGCATCATTCTCACTCATCTGAAATTTTTTTAGAATTATACTCGAAGAATTCTACTTGAAACCTATGAAAAAACGATTTATTTTTTTTTTCTTTTTAGAGTCTACAATACAAAAGTGGTATTTTTATTTAAAAAAGTCTATTTTCAGTTTACTGTAGCTTAAAGATCCTTTTCAAGGTCAAAATCAAGATCACCATTACCCCACCAGATTTAGATTTCTTGAAGTTTCTTTATTTTTTTCTCGTATAAGCGAGTCGCTTTGGATACCATGAAACAATCGATTCCCGGGGCCTGAGCGCGTTGCTTACTCGTCTCTCAAACTTACATCGGAGCGAGTCTTTGAGAGCAAGGTCCAGGGCTTATTACGAGTCAATGAAGAATTTGGGTACATACAAATCAAGGACTTATTATTTTGTGGTCCTCTTCAGTTTCCACTAAAAATTTCAAAGCCGACCACTAGGTACCGTATCCTGAAAAAGTGCCAATTTACTTCTAAATTTAAAAATCACCTTATAATATGCTAATGTAGTAACTGATCGGCGAATTCGACGAAGGTCAAATACTTATTTTGCTTATAATTGCATATACTAGTAATGAACAATCGATCGATCGCCCAATTCATCGAGAAAAATTATAATTAAACTGCTGAAGAAAATCGAGGGACACAAAGTCGGAAAAACTTTTAACTCTTCTATTAAAGTTTGGAGCGGATTTTGTAGATCACTGCATGAGTCTGAAGCTAGTTTAAGTCTAGCCCACGATTTATGCATTCATGAGAAATGAATTATTTTCAATGAAGCCACGTAGCAAGTATGACAATCATGATCGATTCGAATAACTGAAAACCTGTTAGTGTAACAGCTGAAAAATGGAGTTACCACGTTTTTTTTGAATTAACAATGTTACGCGATCTTTCGGGCATGCATCAGGACAATTGATCAACCTATGGTGAAGATGTACAGTATAATTTCAATTATGAATTAAACATTTTTGCATGTAATACTGTCGTTGTTCATGGGTTGTCCAAAAAAACTTCATTCGTGATTTTTAATGTGCTTGAAAGCTAATAAATTCGAAAAATAAGTTACCGGAATATCACGGTGCTTTTGATAATTTTCCTCAAAATCGTCGGTTCGGCTCTGCAAATGTATATAACAGGTATCCATCAAAAGGAATACTGTACCCATCTGTCTGTGTGTGTCTTTTGAAAAAACAGAGCGCAGCGAGCTGCAGCAGCGCGTGACAGACTAAGAAGGCCTTTTGTCTCGCTCGTTTCGTGCGGCTTTCCGACAAAAATATATGCCCGACGCCCGCGCGCGCCCTCACAGACAAGCAGCAGTAGCAGCAGCAGCAGCAGCAGCACGAGAATTCGTGCGCTTTCGGGCAGAGAGCGCAGTGTGCGATAATTCGCTGCGCTCGCGACTTCCGAGCTCTCTACGGATGGGTCCTTTTTACCTCGAGCTGAATAAAACATGAGTCGCGCGCGCTTGCTGGCTTTTGGCTTTAACACGCGCCGAGCGAAATCTATATAGGATAGCTCTGTAGGTAGAGGTATATATACACGCGCGCGCGCGCGAAAAGCAAGAGTCGTCGGCTATTGCGCGCGGCCCGCGTGCACGCGCAGCTATATACAGCTTTTCGCAGTCGACGCGTATCCGGACTTATAAATACGAGGAACCGATCGATGCGCGCGTGCTAAATGCAAAAAGTGGTTTTACTCACCGCCGCCGCCGCCGCCACGCTGCAACGCTTTTAAAAAGGCCTTTCTCGTGGAATTCGCCGCAGCGCGTCGTGTGTTTTACGCGTGTGCGTGTGCTTTTCAAACGTAACATGTACATTAAATAAAGATCGGAGAAACGATTTTCACGAGGCCGTGGCGCGGCTATACATACGCTGCTGCTGCTGCTGCAGTCCCTCTCGTTTGCAATCGCACGCGCGCGCCTGTGTTTACTGTGCGTACGCGCGTATAAAAACGCAGCTTTACACGATGCAGCCACACCGAGCTCTGCACGCAAAAATGCATTTACGTTTGAAGTTTCAGAAAAATCGTAAATCCCCCGATTTTTCGGTAAAGCCGGCATAATGGAGCATGGGATGGCTCGCGTGATGCACGTATATGCAGCTACAGCCTGCCAGGAGCTGCGAGCGGAAAAGAAAAAAAAACAGCGAGCGAGCTGGAAAAGGAAGCGAAACAAATAACGGGCCAAAGACATGGCAAATGTATGGATTAAGATGAGAGAGAAATTATCCAGATGCCTGGGCGGTAGACGTGGACAAATGAGCGGCATTGCTCTCCCCGCTCGCTGCGCACTGCAAACTGCAGCTTACATGTATTAAACAGAAGCAGCACTATATGATACAGAGAGAGAAAGAGAGGCAGCGCGACTGACTCTCTGCAGGCTTTCTCTTCTTTTGCGGCAGGAATCGCCCTCGGCTCAGTCTCGTTGTTTCGCCGTCAGCTCCCTCTGTCTGTTTCTCTCTTCCTCTTTTTGTCATTTTCCCTCTCTCTCTCTCTCTTTCTTTCTTTCTCTTCTCTCTCTCTCTCTCTTCTCTCTCTCCGACTATACAATGGAGCGTGTATACGGAAAGACAAATGTAACAGCCGATGAGAAATAACCGAGCAAAACAAGTCCTTGGCTCGTCCGTCTGATAAAATAGCAAAATGCAAGAGAATAAAAGCAGCTCGACGCGCCGGGCTACTTATCGCCTTTATTGTAACACCCCAGTCGCGCATTATCGAGTCGTAATTTGCTCAGCTTTGCCCTCAAGACCTTTCGAGTAAACTTATTATTTCTCTTAAGGCTTTATGCTATTGTTCTTTGCTTCAACTTTATTCGATTTTATCTCGTCACGAGAATATTTATTTCAAGTAGCAGGCATCATCTTTATGTCAGTAAAAAATTGAGTCGACTTCATCATTTGCGAATGCCTGAGTTTTTTGTTTATCTTTTTTTTCTAGCTACGACGCAAAGCGAGTACATCTATCATCGATTAGTGTACACATATAGACTTTCAGCCATTATCGTTCGGTATAGATTACATTGATTTTTATCTATATATTTACGTAACTCGGATAAAGAGGATGTCTCTGAGACTGTGAAAATAATTCCGTTGATCCCCAATTCGTTGCTCAAGAGAATACGAGCAAAGATTTTCGGGGTTCCATAAAACTTGCTGCACGCAACTTTACTGATTTTCTTGCAGTCGCGTATCGCACACATAATACATATTATATCAAAAGACTCGAGCATCGGGATCGCTTTGGCATCTTTCTCACGATCTCGTGACGTCGAATAGTGTCACTATATACACGTATACGCGGCGCACATACACGAGACACACGTACTTCATTTCCGTCTATTGTTTCGGGCGTTGTTCGGATCAAAGGCTGAAATCTACTCGCGCTGACTCTTTTCCATCGCTCGCTGTGTATGTATAAACACAAATCTTATTTCCAAGCGCGCCGTAACACGTCGCGCGCGCGCGTTCGAGGTTTTTATCTCAGAGAGATCAAAGCGCTCCGATTTTTCTTTCTAAATTTACGAAAAAAAAAGAGGAAGAGAAAAAAAATTGGAAGAAAAATGTCGAATCCGCCGACCATTAGCGAGGAACACGACGCGATCGATATAGTTTCGCATAATCAAAGGACACTTTTTTCTCCTTTTCATCTTGCAATTGAATATGCGCAGCCAAGCAATTTAGCGACTCGTGGAGAGTCGAGGCTCGCGAAAGTTATACCGCGCTCCGGTCTAAACTTTTGAACGAGTCGCACACAGAGCGAGCAATTGTGCGCGGGTAGTTCCGCGTGTATGCAGGAGGAGGGCGGGTGTCGGAGCTCTCACAGAGAAGGAGGAGTAGCGAAACAGGCGCAAAAGAAGCTGCTTATAAGCAAAGTAGTAGCTGCAATAACAGTAGTAATGATAATACTCATAATTGTGCGAGGCCAGGAGTGGAGAGCGCAGAGGACGAAATTGCCTCACGCACCGTAAGCGTTCGTAGCTTTGGTATATACACACAGGATCATGGGTATAGCTCGGGAGAAAACCACGTTTTCGTAAACGGCTCGGTGGCGCGCGACTACTTTGCCGAGCAAGTTCCTTTGCACAAAATGAGACACACACACACACCTAGAGGCACACATAGAGGGCTTGTATGCGGGAGTATACGTACGTGTTGCCTTGGAGCATGATCGTGACTCTGATTTCATTTAGGCGCCACTTTAGTCAGGCCTGGGAGGCGGACGCACCACCGCACACTGCTGCTGAAGGAGCCCGAACGAGGCAATACCTTGAAATAGCATCTGCTTGAGTACATTAAGCTCTGCGCGAGAAGCTGGATGAAGATATTCCTGTGAGGGTATAGCGCGCGATATGACTGACTTTATTGAGTGCATTACTTTGCCGGAATAGAAGGACGTGCGCTGCAAATATTTGTCGGGCTTTTATTTGCTAATAATTTTTTTGTCTTCGTCGCCTCATTCTCTCGTAGCGTGATATTTGCAAGCGCCGCAAGCACAGTAATCGTTCTCTCCTTTGGCTCTTCTATCTACGGCGAATATTGAAAAATCCACTTTCAGCAATTATTATTTTCAGCGTCGCGCGCGCGCACGACACGAACACGTCAGAAGCACGTCGATCGCACATGGCTGCTCAAACGCAATAGTGCAGTCTCTTTTTATTCTGCAGCGCTTGCGGAGAAAATCGAAAATCCTCGTTGCGTGGCTGTTGCAGCGAAAGGGAGGAAAGGAGTGCGAGCGAGTGTTTAGCGACGCAGGCTGGCGAATTGAATTCAGCCGTTTTTTTTCTCCATCCTCTTTTGCTTCGACGCACGATACATCACGCGTTGCGCCGCCCGTAATGCGCTCAACGACGTTTTACGCACTAAAAACCTTTCGAGTGTTTTTTCCCCGGCCCGTCTGCGGCTGCTGCTGCTGCTGCACGCGTCGTTCAATTTCACCCTGCGCGCAGCTTGCGCTTGTAGGAATTTTTTACTCGCTCTCCCTTCCCCCCATGAGCTCGCATGTGCACGCGACGCGCCTCGTGTGTGCATAGACTTTTTCCTCTTTATGAAAATCTAATAGAGGATCGCGAGCGCAGCCAGTGCAGTAGTCTCTCTGTGGCTGGCTGCAGGCGGCATGACGAGTGCGGCGGGTGCATTTTTAATAAGTCGACTCGCGTATTATCGCACGAGGCGAGCATGCACAAAATCGACTGCCTCGCTTTGAGTGTGTGTGTGTGTGTCTCTCTCTTTCTCTTTTCCGCATCGGCGAATTCCACTCACGAAGCGGCCATAAAGCAAACACCTTTCTCACATTCCGCGCAATGCTCGGCTCTCTCCACCGCCCTCTCTCTCTCTCTCTCTCTCTCTCTCTCTCTCTGCGTCTCCAGCAGCTCGAAGCAGTGTCGCGCGCACAGCTTTATGCTATATTACGGTCCTTGCAACTCACTCGGATATTCTATTCTGCTTCCTTCGTGGTCTCGACCTATCGATCCTCGTGTCTATATACCGGCTTTGCGTCTAATCTTTCGTGCGCTCGGTAGCGACCTATCGTTCGAGCCTTCTTTCTTCTCTTTTTCTTGCTCGCAAATCATTTCTCGAGTCTGGACAGTGTGCGTCTCGGGCAAGACGCGCGCGTACGAGCCTCACAAAACAGCTACTGGTTATAACAGACAATGCGCAACTCGTGTATATACTTTCAACGCTCGCACGAGCTTTGTGTTTATTCGCGTGCCGAATCCATTGTTTATGATTCGTATGGTAATTTCTTTTCTCCGCCTCTCTTTTGCACGGCGTTGCAGTGCACAGTCGGTGCATGTACGTATATATATATTATGTGTAGCCGCGTGAGCTTCGCAGTGCAGCCGAACTGCCGCATATTGTGCTCGCATATAGCTGCGCTTCTTCTCCTGCCTCTCCACTGCTGCGCGTCACGTAACGATGGCTTCCAGCTACTGCACGTCGAGCTGCTGTTGCCACTGCACTTGGAGAAACATTAGTCGCCCGCGCGCAGCAGAGCTTCGTTACACGACGATGCTGCATTATAAATGTTGGCACCCGCGCGTTGTTTAGTCCCGTGTTTTGCGCGCATTGTTTTCTGCGAGAGATGCAAATTTCGCTCCCTAAATGAAACGTACGACTCGTACACGCTACACCTATCCTATGATGCAGCTTGTGCCGCTGCAACTACAGGCTACACGTTTCACGTTGCCATTATCCGATGCGTGCGAGCTTTCGGTCTATATAATGGCAAAAGATAACGAATCAAAGGCGATCGATCGAATTGGCTGGCTACTAACGGCTGCATAGGTAACGGATCTAGCTGCGCTAGTTCACACGTAATCAGGCATGCATGGTTGCAGCTGTTATATAGCGCCCCGCGCGAGCACGCGACTCCTCTTTCGCTCGCTCCGCACTGCACGTATAGCGCCACACGTCCAAAAGTTCGACTGCTACTGATTTAGGGGCGAACTATTTGTTGGGCAAACAGTACTTTGCGATCGCGCCTCTGGCACTTGGTTTTTCGATCGGTCGACGGGATTAATTGATATACGGCCGGTCGCTGCGCTCGTGCGTCGAGTCGAAATAACGCGTAGTAGTAGTAGAGTCTGGCTGCAGCACATCTGCCGGATTAGTGCAGTAGCCAGCCTACCGCGTGGTGCGAGCTTATATAGATATAGCTGACTGGTGTCGCCCGAGCGCATATCCTCTTCGACGAAATTTCAATTCGCAAAATTACTTTAGCGTATAAGCTTTTTCCATCGCGAGCATCTTACGGACTTTGGGACCTTTCGAGCGCTTGCCTTGAAAAACAAAGGCGAAACTTTACGGATAACTTTATATTTTTCTTATAAATCTCCCTCGAGCTTATATGGGATGGAGTGGCAGCGAGTCATAGTTGCTGCAGTCAGGCGCTGCTGCTGCTGCTGCTGCTGCTGCTTCACAGATACCGAGACGTATGTACGTACGCGTGCACAAACACACGCAGTCGAACGGAGCGAGGAGGGTAGCTAGCTAGCTGCTAAGGTTTGCTCGTAAGTGTGACAAATTTGACGAAGAATAAACTCGCGCTCGCGCATATAAATATATAATCTTCTGAGTATATAGCTGCGAGCGCCAGTAGTACGGCACGTTTAAAGTTTGCCTTATATATTTCGCAGGGAGCTACGCTCGCGTCGCTCGCGCGTTTATATATATAATACATTTGTATATATGTGCGGTGTGTCTGCGTTTCGCGCGCGCGCGTGTGTATGCATATAAGTATATAGCGACTCGGAGGCCAAGTGAGAGAGAGAGAGAGAGAGAGTCAAAAGCAGTCGTATACTGAAGCGAAGCGAGTCGCAGGCGCAACGAGAGGGATGAGGATTGTATAATATAATAGCGCGCGACAGAGTCAGATGCATATTACTATATACGCATATATACGTATAAGTATAATACGCACGGGGAAGTGAAAATAATGGTCGTCTTAAATTCGAAAATTATGCTCTTTCTCTCTTATACTGGGTGCTGCGCGTCTCGCGCGCTGGGCTATATGGCCCTAGCAACGTAAGCTATATACTTTTATAGTCTATATTCGCGGAGGCTATATGCGCGCCCGGCCCCCGCACGCACTCGCACACGCGCGTGTATAATATGCGAAAGCAACTGGCGCTTCTCTCTATCTGCACACGTGTAAATTTTCCCCGAGATTTCTAGCTTTTTCCTAAAGAGTCGTGACTCGAGAGTGCTGCGTGCAGTGCTTCTGCTTCTACTACTGCTGCTGCTGCTGCTGCTCCTGTCGTGAGCACCAGCAGCCCACCCCAACACCAGAGAAGCAGTAGCAGCAGCATCTCGTCGTGCATGCATAAGTGAACTTCGAGCTTTATTTTCACGAATTTTATTCGCTGTACTTATGTGACACATGTGAAACGTACGACTTCTTGCCTCATACTCCTTTCTTTCTCTCAGTTGCTCTCTCGACATGCTGGCTACGTAGTTATCGTGACAAAAAAATTTCGAGCGAAAAATATTCCATATTACACGTACGCATACACCTCTATTACGCACTGGAGCGCGCGCGAGTTCGAAGCCAAAGAAAAGCTCGCCATATAACCGGGAAAAAAGCAGTGTGCGCGTGGATAACGTGAGATTCGAGATTGCGTAGCGAAGACTCGAGGCTATGTGTGCGTGTGTGTAACGTATATAGACGGGGGTAGCAAGAGGAAGAGGGATCGAGGTAGTGAGGTCGCGCCCAGCGTCGTTGTAGGTTGAAACTTTAGAGGCTAAAGCTGGGTATAGTATATATAAGGGGAATTATTATACGTCTAAAGCGAATATCTTGTCGTCCGTATAGACGGTATACGCTGGACAGTAGCAGCAGCGCCAGTGAGAAACTATGTGGAACGTATCTCACCGTATAAGAAGACAAGGGGGGGAGAAGGAGGAGAGTCGAGTTAGAAGCTGCGTATATAGAGCCTCCGCAAGGAAGAGGGTGAGCCGCAGCCAGAAAGTTGGAAACACGAAGGCCCCATTACTTTCTTGCCTGAGCTAGAGGAGCAGCGCCGGCCGCCGGGTTTGAAAGGGCTCGTGCGCTGCAAGCTCGCAAGCTCATGAGAAAATAAGACTTGTTAAGCGCGCGCGCGCATACGTGTGGTACGCATGTACGAGTGGGCGACAATTTTTAATTTTCAGATTTTAATTACAAAGTTGGCGAAAACGACGAATGCGCGATATGTTGTAACGCCTTGGTGCAGGATAAATAAATCCTGTTGAACGCGACACTGACTTCTCGAGTGCGCGCAGCCTGAAAATCGGAGACGGGGGTGTGGCGCTGCCGCAGCCCGCACACGGCTCGCGTTGATAAGTATTTATAACGGCCAGGGCTGGGCGCGTCTTACACGACTCGGGCGCGAGGAATTATGCACTCTGCTGTTAACACGCGTGTATATATACAGTCGAGCGTGTACATTCAATATTATATGCCGGGCGCTGCATGCTACTACGTGTATATATATATCGTAGGTGCAAGCAGGCGTGCAGAGGGGGTAGCTGCTGCGGAAGCGGGCGATAATTATTCACGGCACGGCACGGCTGCTGCTGCTGCTGCTGCTTGGCTCATGCGGCGAGCATCGCCAACCGCCTGTTGTAGCGCTTGCACCGGCCGATAAGTATTACGTGTTATGGCGCTTTAACTCGCTGGCCACTGGCGACAAGATGCCGCGACATACATATAGAATAACGCATTGCTCATCTCCGACGACGCCTCGCTAGGCTCTCATCTTATGAACCTGCTGTATATATTTATCCGACTAACTGGGTCAGCGATGTCACGCCTATTTGTACGCGTCAATATATGACTTGTCAGAAAAATAGCACAGTGTGCCGGTCTTGCGACTGTCGTCTGTTTTTTTTTTTTTTTTTTTCGATGTGTATTGATTGATGTATCCTTGACTGTTTGAAGGAATTTAATTTTTGCTCAAACTGTCGTTCGATTGTTCACTTTAAGTACCTTCCTTTATTTCTGTCTTTTGTCGTTAAAATTAGCACATTCCTTCGTTCCGATGTACTTTCGGAAAATCAATTATCGTCCCGAGCAGATTTAGCTGTTCGGTCGACCGGAATATAAGGCCGAAATCGTAAAGCCAAGTGAACAGCACGTATAGTAGATGACGTTTAATTTTTATGATTATAAGCAGTTGAGTAAATAATCGACGCTCGTAAAACGAGATGCTCGAGTTTCTAATTTTATCTCCGGGTAGCTCGAGTCGTATCCCACTACACAGTTGCGTCGTCTCCTTTGCTCGCCGAAATATTTAACGATCCGTGCAAATTATTAACCGATTCTTCGTATGGAGCAGCCACAGCAGCAGTAGCAGATAGGAATAGGTACAGTAGCAATAGCGAGCAGGGCATACTTGCAGCTCGATGTATAATATGCGCGCGGCCACACTGCAAAGGCTCACACACACACACACAGAGACGCCGGAAATGTTTCTGGGCGAGGATTATTAATGCTTCAAGTGCTTTGTGTTGCGGCACACTCGCACACACACACACACACACACACACACACGTACATAAACAGTAGTAGAGAGACTGCACAGAACGAGGAGTTTCCGCGAGTGAGCGCGCCTCCAGCCTGTATAACACGTATTATTGCAACGAACTAACAACATTGCACTGTTACACCTATACATGAATCGCAAGCCGCCCCGTTATAGGCCTTTTCAGATACTGAAATATTGCTTCTGCCTAGCTCGCGTGTGCGTGTGCCTCTGCCTGTGTCTGTGCCTGTGTCTGCTGCTGCAGCTGCAAAAGTACAATAAGCTCTGTTACTATAGGTGTATGTGAGCACGCGCAGTAGCTCATGTATATTCGTGGAAGTGCAACTTTGTAAGTAGTTTAAACATGCATCGCGCTGGTTAGTTTTGAAATTGCCGCTCCACGCAGCCTCGGCCTGCCTGCCTGCACCCAGCATATCATACGCTCCCTCCTCGTGCACTATATATACCTACTAGAGCGCGCGCGCGCGAATTTATACAAACGTTTTCATAAAGTGTCGAGCATTCGCGGGATCGCGCCCCGGATATATATATATATACGCGCACACATACACACACCGAACTGAGGCAGACGAGTATTTATCGTTAAAAAGTTATATTCTCGCTCGTGCAGCAGCCCAGCCCAGCCCAGCGCGCCATTCAGAGCTAGACCCGCTGCCACTTCATAGAAATTACGCCGCGCCGCCGCTTTATGCGCGCGATATATACCCACCGCGAGACTGTGTATTCTATACCTATGTTTAATGAACGTGGCATAATATTAATTAAAATCTTCGAATTTCATACAACTTGATTCCCTATCTAAGATGGCATCAAGTCTTTCAAACGCGCCTATGTACGCTAATTATTTACTTCAAAATATGTTTATCAATTTGCGGAACTTCTCAATGAAATTTACGAGACCGTGTGCAAGCTTATATAAATATATACTGCACCTACAGCATAGACGCATGCAGAGATTTTCCCTGAATTTCCGTGTTTATAATGAAGACTCAAAGTTTGCTGGCGGAACAAACTAATAAGTACGCCGAGCGCCCGAGAGCACCCCACGAGAAGATGTTCAGGTGTGATTAGTAAAATATTTTGCTAATTAAATCTTCGAATTAGCCGGAGGAAAAAATCCACCGACCTGTACCTGTTGTAGTACACAATATATGCAATGGAGTCAAGAGCTGCCAGAAGCCCGAAACTCGACCGAGTACAGCAGCGCCCGTCCAGCGATGTACCTTTTGTTTTATTCGATGGGCAGAAACGTTTTCGTATATAAACCCAAACAATTGATTGAACAATTCTTATGGCGTAACGTTTACAATATTCAATTTGTTTACTTTTTCAATACATTTTTCTCTTTTAATATTGTCCGAAGCTCTCGACGCTGCTGCTGATACTTTAGCTGGGTCAAAGTTTTGCAAAAGTGTACGGTGTGTGCGCAATGTGTTGGCTGGCCGGCTGAGTGAGAGAGAAAGAGAGAGAAAGAAGCTAAAGAACACAATTTTTTACTCGTCAGCAGCAACGCGCACGCGCACACGCCTCTATAACATCCAAAAGTTGTTGGAACTTTCTTTTATATATATCATGAAATATTGAATCAAAGCGCCGAACGGCATATCGGACCTGAAGCATGAAGAAAGAGAAAAAGAGGAGGACTAGGGCAGTGAAAAAAATTACGGATCTAAACTTTGTAGCGAAACTTTTCTTAGTCTATATTTTGAATCATAGCTTTTGCTCGCGAACCTGCGATTCTTTCACTTTCATCTCTGCGCGGGACAATTACTTCTTCTTCTTTTTTTTCCTCCCCAACCCGTTGTATTTGGAGGCGCATTATTTGGTCTTTTCGTGGGTCGAGCACAATGAAAAATTACTCTCAGTTGTACATTATACGAAGAATCAATATGAAGGGAAAAACAAAAGTTGCAGTTGGAGTTGCGTCGCAGATCGGCTCTTGGCCTTGGCGAGCTACTGCGGATAGTATCGGAACGCGTAAATTTTCAGAGAAGCCGATCTCTTTCGCCACGTATATACTTTTCGACTGAACGAGAGAGAAAGAGAGGCAGGGACTGCTTTTTTGCGTCTACATAATACTGCGCGACATTCCTACGGCTGGGCAGCAGCAGCAACGCAGAATTGTGCAAAAAATGTGAGAGAGAGAGAAAGAGAGAGAGAGAGAGCGGGAGCGCGCGCCGATCTCGACAAATCGACCCGCGTGCGCGAGTTGACAAATCGGTCCGCAGCAGTTTTTTGCACTCACCGGCGATACATATATACGCGTACGAGAGGCTATGAGAAAGAGAGAAAGAGTGAGGGAGAGAGAGAGAGAGAGAGAGAAGAGAGCCTGAGTGCACGTCCCTGTGGACCGCCACCGCATCAGCTATCTATATACGGCTCGTTCGGCGCCGCTCCGAGCACGCCGCGCGCGTCCATGCAGAGGCCGACATACGAGAAACGACGCTGCGAATAGAGCCGATTTTTCGATGCCAGCTCGAGCCCTGTTTCGAGGATGGTACATCCTTTGCATTTACATTCGAATTACTCGAGCTTTGGTTTCAACAATTTTTGCTTCTTTTTTAATCAATTGGATGAGAAAATTTTAATTTTACGACCGACCGTGTCATTAATACGTCGATTAATTATTTAAATAATGATTTACACACTCGGTGCATTATGTGTAGGGTACAGGCTTATCGCGCTCGTAAATAATTGTTACCGCAGCGAACGAACAGGGATACGTTTTACGAGGCCTGAACTGCAGCGTGGCGTCTTGCGGCACCCGCGCGTGCAAGGCCTATCATTCACAGATCAATTTACGAGCTAATCGAGTTTGCTCACGCTGCCCGCAGCTCAAGGCGTGCGCGCATAACGTACGTTGTATTTATATATAATGTGCCATCGGTCGCGAGCCGCGTGGCTACGAGTTAATTAGACAAGTTAATTAATGTAAGCTTTCTGCTCGTGCGTGCATTAATGTATTAGGTCGACGAGCTATTTGTTTGTACAGTAGATAATATGCTTTGCCAAGAATCGACGTCGCGGCGCATCGCGCAAAAAATATTAACGGGATCGAGCGACGATTTCACCTATCAGCTATATTCTCGCTCGCGCTCGCGTGCCAGATGTAGCTCTGCACTCCGTGTTAGCTACTGGAATTGAATAATTGATACCTCGGATTGGTGTAAATAATTACTCTTCCGCGGATAATTAACAGTCTATGTATTTTATTACCAGAGTCGTTAAGCAACAAAAAATTAACTAGCTAAGTAAGTAGTTCGAATGTAATTTGTAACACACGTTCTTCTGAAGTATAAGAATAATCGACGAAATAAGGAAAACAGTCTTCCATTGTGAAACTACTTTAATCTTAATCAAGAGTGTACATGCAGTCTGAGCTATTATTATTCGTCTTACTTCTTTGAGAACATCTGATTCAAAAATTATTGTGTACATTGCTAAATCATTTAGCACTCATATCTAAAAACTCATTGCATGAATATATTAAGAAGACGTTAATTCATTTTTTTATTGAGCAATCTGTAATATTTCAAAACAAACCGTAGTGTTGGCTGCGTTGCGATGTCTAGGAAACACTTTGAAACGATTGAACGATGATTTTGATAAATTTGAATCGATAAGATTTCGTATTCCGAAAATCTTCTTTGTTTAGTGTTTTACACAATAAGCCGCTACAGTTTTTGACACTTAAATTTTTCTTGTCTATCTATTATCCTTTACCACTAGATAGCGAGTCCCTTTATCTGTAAATCTGCAAGTGGCAAAGTGAAAATAATTGTATAAGTCAAAGCACTGTTTTGTGAAAAATATTCATCATTTGTATGGTATAAATATCTAAACTACACTATTAAAAAAATTTCATTTAAAATCGGACATTAAAATTAAAGTTATCAATTCTAAATTTTACTAAACACACTTTTACATGAAATTCTCATTGAAAACTAATGTATCAGAATTAATTCATTTTTTTACATAAACTGCATGTAAATTGATGAAATGCCATGATATACATTACTTTTAATTCAAAAAAATACCTTATTTTATACTCAAATTTAATCATTTTGTTTGAAAATTAATGTTCAAGTACAATTTTAATTTTTTCTGCAGGGCGTGAAAATTCCGTCATAAATAATTATAGACTTCACCGCTAGATGGCGAGTCCCTTTATCTGTAAATCTGCAAGTGGCAAAGTGAAAATAATTGTATAAGTCAGCACACGGTTTTGAGAAAAATAATTTTAAATCATATTCTCATTTGTTTAAATTGCTGTTACACAAATATGAATTCCATAGTGAGAAAAAAGACTTCCTTTACTTCAACATTAATATTTATGTAAATATTTTTAACGATGTTAGATGTGCAACTCCAGCCAAAAATGGCTAAGTATTTATAAGATGCAACAATCAAAGTAGGTCGAAGATTCGATGAATTTTTCGTTTTCCTATTAAGATCATTTCATACCAATTTAATTAGCTCGCGTGGAAATACAAGTTTCAATGTTGGGTTATTAAAAAAATTCGTTTTTATAATTGAAACGCTGTGTAATGAATGTGTTGCTAACAGTCAATTCTAAAGTAAATAATTTAGCTAGCTTTTCGTGAAATGTTTCACTCCCGAGAAAAAGTGCAGCAGTACAAAAATCAAGAACTTGGTCCGGAGCTTGAGCTACGATTCTTAAAAACCATATCAGTAAGAAAGTAGTTCAGAGAGTTGACGCATAATTTATCAGGCGAGTTTACGAATGCCACGAAACACCGGGGGAGCAGGTTTTCAATTGACTCTCTTACAATTGCGAAACGCGTACGACACATCAGTCATCTAATGGTAACGAGATAATCGTTTTAGACAAAGCAAGAGAATAATGAACGATCATCGCTAGAGCAAAGACTGTGAAATAGGGCGGAGAGAAAAAGGAAAATCAATCTATGTATCGATACACATCGATATATATTATCTGGCTGGGATGTCATTTGGCTAAATGAGAGATAAACGTATTTGTTATTCCGTATCTTCGATCGCGTTATATTCTATTTATGTGGCGCGAGCCAAGAAGAAGAGCTCCAAGCGAGAATTGATAAAGTCGCAGAGGTCGTACTGCGACCTATAAATCAGCGTCTCAATAACGACTCGATAGTATAATTTAATAGTTTCCGCTCGTTCTCGAGACAATGCTCCATAAACGTGGATTTCTTAAATGCCCGGCTAAGGCAAATCCGGCCCGCTGGAAAAAGTCTACATTCACATTCTCTCGTGGAGCCAACGAGCAAGGAGCCTCTTTAGCTGCTGCTCCATAATAGATTACGCGTATATTCAAGTGCACATATATATACGCCTGCTCGCTCGGCGTTGGATTTCGCGTGTCGCTTAATGCACATTTCCAAGTACGTCAGGCAGGCAGCAGCAGCAGCAGCAGCAGCCCCGTACGCCGCGTGTGCGACAGTCTCAGGCCCGAAGGCACATTTCGTGCAATCTCGAGCTGCAGCGCACACATGCATGCAGGGCACCTTTTAGCGCCGCCGTCTGTCGGTCCGTGTATGCGTGCACTTGTGTGCGTGTGTGTGCGAGCAGTGCAGCGCACTACACAATGTGTGTATATTGCATTTACGAGATGAAAAGAGAAGCTGTGCGCCGTCGCGTGGCTGTAAAATTAATTTCACTCGCGGCAACTATACGAATTATACGCGTTTATAATCTCAACGACGACGACGACGACGACGACGACAACGACGACGACACTTGCATGCGGACTATAGGTATACATGCGCGCAAGTAAATACAGACAATGATGTTCCGAATGCGATTGCGTATACACTATACACATTATGTGTGTAAAGCGTTCCCCATAGTCCGAGCTCCGATGCTCGCAGTTATATTATTATACGCGTAAGTTTCTCCGATTCTCACGTGAAACGACAATTGTTATGCGGAGAATTACAATTTCAAACCGATCGCTGCTTTTCGATATGATAATGTGCTCTACTGCAGCTCGTCGGTCGTATAAATGCATTGATAGCTCGATCGCAGACGACGAGCGTATATATATAAGTCAATGCATATAAATATCGGTCGCGATATAATGTATTAAACAGTCCCATGTCAACATCTTCTTTATATACATCAGGGCTGCTACGACGACGTATATATAGTGTTTATGCATGCAGTATCAGTGGCTTTTGTCTCTGCAAAATTATACATATAGTCAACATACCTTTATATTATATATAGCGCGTAGCAAAGGAAGCAGGCCTTACTTTATATACGTACGTATACCTATCTGCGCTTTCGCACAGTCTCTCTCTCTCTCTCTCTCTCTCTCTCTTTCTCTCCCTCTCTCTTTTTCTCTGTCTTTTGACAATTGAATAAGAGAGCAGCAGCAAGAGCCGCGAGCTCCTATAGGTATTCACGCAGTGCATGTGTGAGTGTGTGTGTGTATACGTTTCGAGCTCAGAAACTGCAGCCTTTTTTGCTCCTCTGCGGGATAAGACATCGCTATAAATGTACGAGCCGAGTGCACGAGACCGCGAGTCTCTTTGTTCCCGCGGTTAACTTAGGCCATCCGCAAAGACCGAGCTTGTGTCTACACGTATACTCTTATATGCTGCACACGGTTTATTTTCACTTTAAGCTCTCTCTCGGTGCGCCTCACTTTTTCAGCGATAAATACGTCGCCGTGTCTCGTCGCGGCCAGGACGAGGCGCCTTGAAGAGATACACGCACGGAGGAAAAAGAAATACGAGGAGCAGAGATTTAATTGAGCCAAATCCGCGCGTGTGGGTCGTAAATCGCTACGGACTCGCAAATTGCCGGGGCATTTTCTTGCGGGCGCGCTCGAGCGGCCAAGAGCGGCGACTAATCATCGATCGCCTATTCATAAATTACTCGCGCTCCGCAAACACGAAATAGATATTCGCGCTGCCTCGCGCAGCTCAAAGTGTAGCTGATGCTCGCTGTACTGGCCGCGTCCTGTTGCTGACTGCATATGTGCAGCGCGCCATGTCGAGGGCTGGCATTGCGCGTATTTTATATTATATATATATCGTAGTACGTGTAGTCCGTCCACGCGCGCCTAGCCCTATACTATATCGTGATTTATCCAGACGCGCGCAATAAACAACTCGCGCGCCCATTTCGGATCCTGCGAGCTCGAGCTATAGCCTATATATAGGATAACGAGCTAGTCGGTATTTCGCTTTAAAATGCTCCTGCGTAATTGATGCTGTCATACAATCCACGCGTATATACCGCGTCCGCGCGTGTGTAGATATATGCATGCACACGCGCGCGTATACGTGCTATATAGAGTACGTCGTTGGAGCCGCGATCCCAATGAGTCAGCGCAAATACAGTATTATTACTCTCGAAGCTTGTAAATAAACACTCAACACGAGCCCGGGCGCTGCAGCTTTGAAATGTCTATATATACTGTATATAGAGTATACACGATATGATGCGGAGTATAGGCGCAGCGTACATTGTGCATGCGCGAGGCATTTTTCGCGAGATTCGAAAGCTGCACTTGCCCCCATCGTCACGCGCAAGCCCAATGTATGGGGCCTGAACTAATCGAGTGTAATTGAGACGAATACGATTGGACAAACCCCACTGGCAGCGCACCTATACACACGCGCGCACACACGTACAGGGCATTAATTATTCGCACAACAAACTCAGCGAGCAGCCAAGTAGTTTAATTAGTCCGGCTGACTGGACAGATTCTGTAACGACTATACGCGATCCAGCAGCAGCCCCGTGCTCCATGCGCGTGGTATAGCGGCACAACAACGCTAAGCTCCAAAGTCCAGAGCAAACTTCGGCCATCGATATATAGCTCGTGCAAGTACAACGCAAAGAACACGGTGACTGTGCGTGCGCATGCACAGCTATAGCTTCGAGCGGATGTACCATACAAAAGTGACAGAAGCCCGCTCGATGACTGCAAGAATTTCCTTCTGCGCGTGTTTATAGGTATCGCGTGCAGTGTGTAGTATATATCTATAGGGACACATTACATGCGATTTAAAGTCAAAGTGAGGACACTTTTTCTTTCGTTCGACGTCAGCGGCAGCTGTCGCGTCCGCGGAGAGTTATTTGTGAAACGATCGTGAGCCGATCGCGCAATATTATACCTATGTAGCTACGGCACACACGTACGTAGCGAGAGAGAGAGAGAGAGAGAGACGAGAGAGACGAGAGAGACCATTTATATAGTAGAAATCGTTTGCCCGGCGGCGGTCTGATTGCGTCTCGCGCGCGCACTGCGCAGCCTGAGCAGCTCTGGGTCTCTGCATGCGTCCTCGTCGTCGTCGTCTACCCGGCATAAACGCGTATACGTATATCCTGCACTCGCGTATTATTACATATGTGTTTATGTAGCACACGCAGACGACGCATGTATAAAAGATGAAAAAACGCAGAGTATTCTTGCGCGAGACCTGCAGCAGCAGCTTTTTGCGCCGAGCATCGAGTATATTTTTCCGACAGATTGCAGAAAATTAGTCTCCCCGCGTGCGCACGAGTAGTACTTGCTCGAGTTTATAAAAAAAAAAAAAAAAAAAGAAAAAACCCAACGATATCGCGCGCGACACGTGAGGAACTCGAGGACTGTCAACTCGATTGCGATCGGATATGCGCGCGTATGTTTATTTTCTCACGCGTGACACTCGTAACGAGCGCGCACGAGTATACAATTTTTGGCATTTATCGATCTCGCGCCCAGATTGTCTTTCACGCAAATGTGACCGTTTTAAAAAGGGCTATAAATTAGAAGCTAGCCGGGCGCGTGCTGGTACACACACCGCCATGCTACGTCATTTTGCCTTTATAATGTGGCGCTCGCGCAACAACGCGCCAGCCGCAGCAGTAGTCTTTTATGTAAATGTCCAGATGCTAGCTCGGGCCGTTTTAAATGGATAATTAGAATATTAATGGCTTAAAGTCTCTTGAGGCTTGACAAAAATCTCTGCCCGATCGATTTATAACCGCCTGGGACATTATCAGCTAGCCGTCTTTGTTTGCTCTCTGTGTGTATGTATTCCTGCGCGCGACTGTTTATCGATATGCTTACATTATCGTCTCTTCTATGTCAATAGATTTCGAAAGCTCGACAGGAAAGAGCCATCGAAGACTCTTGTAAAAAGTAAATAAACACGAGTATCAATGTGTTTTAATCCAAAATAATTGCTCGCACGAGTGTGCTTTGCATGTTTAGCTTTTAATTACATTTTTCTGATTTTTAAGACTTTGCCTTTAATCATTTTACTCCTGGTAATTAAATTTTTCCACTGAAAATAATTTTGGCGCTGCTAACAATGTATACGCGTTTTTTACGCTTCAATTTAAACGTCATTGGAATTCAAATTATGAATTATAATGCTGTATGTAAAAAAATGCTTGAAATTAAATTCTCAACTAGGGCAGGTCATAACCGAGCGCGTTTTTTGCATCGCGCGCGCTAAACATGAATTTATGTAGTTTTCATTTAATTTAATTTTGTGGAAAAATTTTCCCGTTTCACTTGAGCCCGAGCTTCGAGCTTCAATCGTAGAGGCACGCGCAAACTTTAACGCGCTACGTAGCTGTCAAGCGATGATCGAATGATTATTGTTCCATTCGTTTTAATCATTTCTCGCCTCATCGATGAAGAAACGCGCGCCACCCTCGAAATTGGCTCCACAGAGCAGCTCCACGTACTGATCCGAAAAAATCAATCTCGTCTCCCCTATATATATACAGCTCGGAGATCGATGAGTGCGTGTAATTTATTAGGTACGCGTGTGCGGCAGCCCACGCATCATTTCATCTCGCTCTGCGGTACACATAATACGAGAGAGCGACACGAACTACGCATGCTGTATGTATAGCGCTGTATCAACGGGCGGCTTTTCTTCTGGAAAAATGGCCCACTCCGCACGCGACTTTACATGCGCGATGCGCCTCGTCTCGTGACAAACAAAGAAGACCATATACGTGTATATACATCTGCGTGAGTCTCTCTCTTCTCTCTCTCACGATGATGATAATAATATGTAATCCAACAACGGCTGCAGTGCACGCGGTGTCCATTGTGCGTCGCTCCTTATATACTTCAACGCTGCGAGGCTGCTGTAGCTGCTGCAGCGTCGGCTCGACTGCGCAGGGATTTACGAGCGCGCCTCGCAAGAGCCATTGTCGTCCGCGGGGGAGTATGTATTATTATCATCCTGATTGTTTAGCTCGAGTACGTATATGTTGCTGCTGCTGCTGCTGTATATCGTCTGTATACATACTTATACATGTTCTCGTTTCTCCGCGTTATACGTTTATATTTATATGTTGTATATGTGTGAAAGCACCATGCGGAAACGTTTCGTTTATATCCTCTCAGCGATGATGACCATCGAAAATTCTATGTAAAGTTTCAACTAAAACTTGTTTATGTTGTGGAAATATTCATGTGAAAAAATATATTTATGAGAGTAAGAGCAAAGGAAGACGATATAAATTATAAATATCAATGAATATCAACATTTGAATTATTACCTAGTCATTACTGTATACACAAAATCAATAACATTGATCTCTAACCAATATGTGTCAGCTTAAAACTAAAAATTATATAAACTGTTCGCAAAGTAAGAACTCACTGGCTGCGAGGAACATCTAAAGTACTTAAGTGAGTGTAATTTATTACTTAAAAATTTCTATATCAAGAATTTTCCAAATTAAAAATTTGTTTTTATGGTAAATTTTTATCGATTTTATACGAGGGCCATTATTTACTATTAACTCGTTATAACAATAATATTTTTTAATGGAAATTTAAACATATTATTTTTTTCGCGTAAAAATAATGTATGAAAAATTGGTTTTGATACAAACAAATTTTTCAGATCAACAACTCATATTTCAATAGAAGACGATTAATAATTAATTGGAAGTACAATGCCATCTTTAACTCTTAAGCCAGTTTATGAAAATGAGTCACCTGGACCGGTGAAGTGTAATCATTGCGATAAAAGTTTTAACCAGCATTGCAATTTAAGTTTGCACATGAAACAAGAGCATGGGCTATGGTTTGGTTACAAATGCAAAACTTGTGGTCAATATTTTGACACAAAAGGTGAAATCAGGCGCCACAGAGACACAGCGCACGCACCTCAAGGTACTACAAAATGTCCTCAATGTGACCAAACTTTCAAACGAGCTAGAAATATAGTAAGACACATGCTAGTAGTTCACCAAAAATCCAAAGAATTCAAATGCGAAACTTGTGGTGAAAATTTTTCTTTGAGATTTAATTTGAGACGGCACGTGGAAGAAGTTCATAAAACGGTCATTGACTATAGATGCAGTTTTTGTCCAGATGAATTTGTCGAAAGTTATCGATATGTGCAGCACTTGGAAAATGCTCACAACAAATTGACGGATTTCCAGTGTGAATTATGCGATGAAAAATTTGATCATGGCGATCATTTGGCATGGCACTTAACAGAAGTTCACGAAGGACGTAAATTCATTCTGTGCACCCTTTGCAATGTTACTTTTAATGGGCAAAGAAGTTTGAATCGTCATATGGGTGAAGTTCACAGTAAGGATTTACCATTCGTATGTGAAGTATGTAACTCTGGATTTAAAAAATCGTGCAATTTGCAAAGACACATGCAGGTAGTTCACAAAGAGGGAGAAATATTGACGTGTACCGAGGATCCTGAAAATTGTAATATGTACTTTTTCTACAAATGCAACTTACGTAGACATATCAAAATATATCATGAAATTGAGAAAGAAGCTGCAGATAAATAGTCAATTGATCATAGTTATATCAATGGTCCTTTTACTCACTAGTTATTCAAAAATTCGATGTCCCTATTATGAAACGGAGAAATCAAAAGGCGATTTTAAACTTGAAAATTTGTCATTTTCAATAACATGAACATTGCATCTTTGATGTCATATTATGAAACAATTTTTGAGGCCTTCTTGATTAAACCGTATTTATAATATAGGCATCATTCTAAAAATGGACTATTTATCTAATGTATGTATTGTACGAGTGAAATAAAATACCTACGATCAAAGTTAGAGGTTTTTTCATTTGAAAAATAAAAAGCAACATTTGAAT
The DNA here is from genome assembly GCF_000599845.2 of Trichogramma pretiosum. Classification (NCBI taxonomy): domain Eukaryota; kingdom Metazoa; phylum Arthropoda; class Insecta; order Hymenoptera; family Trichogrammatidae; genus Trichogramma; species Trichogramma pretiosum. Next base: position 111,649 of record NW_019641617.1, on the reverse strand, counting down.
AAGGTATATTACGGTATACAACAAACAAAAACCATTCAGTTGGTAACCATCGTGATTATTTTGTATAGCATCAAAGTGTCAATTTGAAGAAAAAAAAATGATTCTAAAAGTTAATTTCGACAATAAAGTAGTACCCGATGGTTTTAAGCGAGGAATTTTGCTGTGCTCTCCAATTTTCTGAATTACAAAATATTTTACAGCGTTTAAATGAAAATTTAATTCAAACATATTCTTGGTATTATCTCATAGTCAAATACTGCCAGCTTCATATTGCAGTAATTTAGCTCTAAAAATGCATAGATACATTTAGTTGTACACTTTACTAGAATAGGTGGATCTCTCGCAACGAAAAAGCTTGGGTCATACTCACCTTGCCTACCTTGACAAAAAATTTCCTTCCGTATAAAACGAGACTATCAGCGAATTCGTTTTATGTAGTGACATTGTGGAGCCTCGCGCGTGTGCATGTCGGTTTAGACCAAGTGCCATCGTGGAATTGAATTCGGCCAACAAAAAGCAAGCAAAAGCCAAGGCTAAGCAGTGCCAAAAAAAGGAGAAAAAAGGACGAAATACTGCAGGCGAAGTCGATTGATTATTGATTACCAGGCGAACGTATAGATGTGTGCGGGTTGCAATCTTATGGAAATACATGCCTTCTCGACTTTCTCACTCGGGGCCGTTCTTTACCTATTAAAATGCACTGCTTGGCTTCGTCATTTCTTATTCTACCTGCTTTTCTCTCTCTCTCTTTCTCTCTTTCTTCGCATTCTGCCGAATCGACGACGATATAGCCGTTTAAAGAATCATTCTTTTATATGTACGCACCGATTTCGCAATCTTATACTCTATCCCCCTGCGTGCCGTTTCGGGCTTTTTTGCGCGTATTCAGTTTAAGCACCGTATAATATATATCGTTATTACCGGGCCTCAGAAATTTGTCAAGGCGTTTTTGTGACTTTTTAGTGGTCTCTCGCCATTTGTGGAAGCCGTTGCGGTGGCAAAGCAATTCGAACAGCGAGCTTGATCGACAGGTTTTTGCGTCGAACGCCCTGTAGCGAGGATTACAGGATCGATGAAAATTACCTACTCGTAAATTGTTACACTTGGAACTCGTGCAAAAATCATTTGGCGGTAAACGATTCGCGAATTATTCTTTCGACAAAGTAAAAAAAGGGGGGCGAATGAGGGAAGAAAAAGGGAAAGGAGCTAGATCTATGAAAGGGCAAGCGCGCCAGGCAAAAGAGAGTTAGATTTTCGTTGAACAAAACTAAGCGGCTCCTAACGAGCAGTTGGTGGCTTGCTTGCTCGCTGCAGCTCGCCTCGCTGGCAACGTATAGGCACTACCAAACCACCCGCACCTTCTTCAGATCTAAGTGCGCGTATAATGATCCTCGGGCTGGGCCATGTTGCCGAGTGAGAGGGAGAGGAGAGCGCAGCAGTAATAGCAGGTGCTGTATACATGAATGTGAGTAACGATGGCGATCTATCGCCCTGCAACATGCAAACCGACGGAGCAAAAATTTGTCTGTACCAATAATAATGGCATTGTTATTTCGGCGAGGATGCGCTTTACATAAAGTCTTCTCATTTACCTCCTGCAAGTATAATCCATTTATTTAGCATCTTATCAGCCGCTCGCAACACCTTGTTTATCGTCTTGATACGGAGTAGTGCGAAAATCTGGAACAATTCGCTTTTCTTCCTCCAAAAATGGTAATTCTATGCCAAAAAAAAGTAAACATACAACTCGTGCTAAGTGCCATTTTGTATGCGCGAAAATGCATCGCGCTCATTGTTACGCACGTGCGATTTTACCAGCGCTGAATAGCAAAGACTCGCGTACGCACAGCGGCAGCCGCAGCACAACAAGGCGAAACTCAACTTGGTGTTTATGACACCTCATACAAATGGTTGTTGTTATTTTTGAGCTTGCAATCGAGCCAGCGATTAAGATAACGAGGAGACGTATGAGTCAAGTTTTACTCGCTTTCTGTATACACATATACACGCCGTGAACGACAGCACAGGTGCATTTTCGGTTTGTATGGTATGGTCAGAGGCCATGGAACACTATACCAAATCTGCGAGCCAACAACGCAGCCCCGAGATCTCCGCAGAGTTAATACACTGCCAACAATCGCATTTTGCTGAATGATTCGTTGTTAATTCTGATTAGGTTTGCGCGCGCCGAGCTTTAGACGATAACTATGCACGTGCGAGCGCAAATATAAATTCCTCGGGTCCGAGGACTAATTGATCAAAATGTCGAACTGCCGAATGCCGAATGCGCATCTATGTATGCATGCACAGGGCGCAACGAACGAAGCGCTCGCCGACACAGACTTACACGCGTACACGCGATCGGAGGAGAGCCAACATAACATGCGAATTATCAAGTGCGCGTTATGAAGTTGCAAATCAAACATGATTGTCATGCGAATGTAATGCCGTGCGCGCAATATACATCACCCGGAGAACTCATCGATTCGAATTTGCCCGGAGTACGGTCGTGCTGCAGCGCGGCAGAGTCAGTGCTCACGCGTAACGATTAAAAAATTGGCAAATTTACAGAACCGCACGAACTTTCATTTAAGCGTAAATTTCATTTCTTGATATTGATAATCCTGCCAGCTAAAAACAGTTTTAATAATAATACGTCCCGTCGAATATTTAAGCGGGACTATCTCTCTGTGTCTGTAGCTCGGGTGCAGCAGGAGCAGCTATATAAGCAGGAGCTGCTATAGCAGCAGCGAGTGGAAGCTGCTGACGCGCAAGCTCCGCGTTGCCGGCGAATTTATACGTATAGCATGTACGTGTGTGTGTGAGTGCACGTAGTAGGCAGGCTATATAGAGATACGCGCCGGGCAGAAAACGGAGGCGGTGACGACGGCGGCGGCAGTAGTAGAGTAGTAGTAGTAGTAGTAGTAGTAGTAGTAGCGGGCGGCGGCGCCCGTATAATATTGCTTTCCGCGCGGCCCCGTCAGTGCTCGTTTGGCGGGCATCGCGCGCGCTTCTTTCTATTCCGACGGCTGCGTCGCGCATCCTCGTGATCGTATATATATCGTAGCTTTTCGCATCGGCACATGCGTGTCGTTCCTCCTTTGGCTGTGTGTCGCGCGGCTGACAGTGGTGCGTGCTCGTTATTTTCCCTAGACGCAACCTACGATAATACGATATCTCTCGCGTGTTATACAAGTGATCGACTGGCCGCAGTGAGTTTTCGTCGACATCCACTTCCGAATCGCTTCGCCGACAGCCGCCGCCGACAACGACGACGACGAGAGTCGGATAAGTTCATCGCGGGCTAAGTGCCGGCACGTGTGCGACTAATACTCAGTCGGCTGTTGTTTTTTTTGTTTCGCTCGATTTACAAGCCGCGATAGTGAAGCAGTGCGTGCGTGTGTTTGTGTATGGGAAAAAAGTAAATATACAGCGAAGCACGATATTTATTCCGCTTTTCTGGAATATTAGTGATTTTGTAAAGCAGTGAGCAAAGTGTCAGTGCACGCCCTTTAAAAGATAGTAGTCGTGCAGTGACAGTAGTACGCGCGTACCCCAAGTACTCGACGAGGAGGACGACGACGACGACCATTTCGAGTATATTATTAGGTGAGTGGGCAATTTTTTCCTTGTTTTGTTTTGCTTCTTCAACATGTAAATTAAGCCCTTCGCACGCCATTTACGTACCAACTCCGAGAGTGAGAGAGAGACAGACAGAGAGACACACAGACACACTCATATGTACCGAACTGCGCTGCTGGGATTACATGCGGATGCGTGTGAGACTATGTATAGAATTGCCAGACCGGCGACACGCTCGTTTGATTCTTATTCTTTCTCTCCTTCAATCTTGCCTCTATATACGCCTCTATAGTCTTTTACTATGACTCTATATAAGCGTGAGCGTGAACTTTACGCTCGACCGATTAAAATAAATTCATTTTTTTTCTCTCCAAAAAAAGACGTGTATACGACTTGTGCTATTGACTCGTGACTCCTTCTACGCATTAATAGCTTTTATTTTTAGATCGATTTATTAATCGGAAGAACATTTTGTATTACGCTAACCACAACGATAACAATTTATTATTTATGATGGGAAATTTTTCCGCTAGACGATGGGTCTTTTTCTAATGTCTTGATAGTGTATTGAACCGAGCAAAACGAGAGAATCGAAGCAATCAGGTATAGATTATTGCAAAATTCTGTGCAAAATACCGCAATACCGTTCACACATACCTAGATTATACTGCGTAGCTGCAGCAATCGGTACAATGAAGATACGAGAGAGAAAAAAATGAGACACGAAATACATCCATCGATGGATTTAACATTCATGAGATGTTTGCTCATTTAAATATAACGCCCAATGCATGTGTATCGTACATATAAATGCGCAATTGTTTGGACCCATATTTACGCAAATGGAAGCAGTTTTTTTCCTGCTAGCCCGTCCATGCCGCATCAACACGAATTTTTTCGCGAGGAAAAGTATGCTTTATTTGCTAGTTTTTTCCATTTCCATGGCGCGACCGGCACAATTGGGCAGCGGCGACAGATTAAAAAATAACAAGCTAATATCCGTCGACTTAGCGAGCTGCCACGACAGCTTTACAAGTTGTTAATAATTTCATTTTTTTTCATTAAATGTAAAATTTCGGACGATCCGTCGGAATTAAGGTAAAATCGTTGAGTGAGCCACGAAATTGCCAAAGCCGGCTCGTGTATATGCGCGTTATATTCGTTTTAAAAGTCATTGGCGCGTGCGTGTTTGCATATGTGTATGTTAATTTGTTACAACGTTAATATACGTGTCAAAAACGAGAGAGGGAGAATACCCAGGGCAAAAGCAGCAGAAGCAGAAGCGGCAGCAGCAGCGACGAAATTTTCAATTCGGTCGCGTACGCGCGTATGAGTCGCGAATCACTCAAAAGCTGCGCACTCGATGAATTACTTTTTCAAACGAGGAATTATAAAGCTCGCACGGCGGAGGATCAAACATTAAATTTGCTCAAAGGATAGAGACTCGAAATACCCTCCCTCCCAAAGCCATTAAAAGTCCGAAACTAACGTTTAACTACGAGAGACGAGCAGCAAGTAGGAAAGAGAGGGAGGGAGGGATGGAGGCCGAGCGAAATAGAGATGTTAAAGAAGAAGAAAAAAGTAAGGCTGGGCTTAACAGGCTGCGACACACACAGCCTAGCAAACTACAGCAAAAGCAGCAGCAGCAACAACAACAACAACAACAACAACAACAACTACAACTACAACAACAAAAACACTTTTACTAGAGCGCGAGTCTAATATATTTTACGCGAGTCAGGGCTTGCTTTAATGATAATTACAGCTCTAAAATGAGACTTTAAAGCTCGGTGCCCATTGCGGCATTTTCGTGACGTCGCGCGAGCAAGGAATAATACGAGAAAAGCCGAGCTGCAAAGAAGACGCGGCATCCTAAACTTGTGTGCTCAAAGTCGCGCGTCTCTCGCACGCCGTTCTCTCTTTTCCTCCTCTTTTCCTCTCTTATTCTCTCATTCCTTTTTAGGCACGCAACACTTTGATATTTTCTCCCGCTATATGATATAAAGCACGAAACAGCAACAGTAGCAGCAGCAGAAGCAGACGACTTACGTGTTAAGCTCGGCTATAGAGCCCCCGCGCGCGCGTATACAGATATATGGCGCTCGTATATACGTTCTTCGCAGGGTATCCACTTTATTTTATTTCTCCCGAGCTTTTGCACGCGTGCCCCACTGTAACTGCGCGTCTTCTTCGCGTTCGTATGTGGATGAGCGTCTGTGTATAATGCGAATGTGTGTGTATGTGGGTTTGCGTATGTTGGGCGCAAGTCTAGCTCACCTTTGTAATGTCTCGAGGGTATGTTGCAGAACGCGCGAGACGAGACGCGGGCGCGAAACGTGTATAATCAGTAAATATTTGTAAGTTTTAGAATCCGACGTTTTATGCTGGTATACGCGGTAAAATTACGAGAGCGCGTCTTGCCGCGCTGTTTGGGGAAATATCAAATGTCAATTAAAAAGCAGCCGCGAGCGTGCACCGCAGTGATTCAATTGTGCAGCTGCGCGCCCGCGTCCCTGTGTATTTAACGCCGCGGCAGCAGCTATCTAAACTCCAAGAAGCAAAACATCGAGCTCGGGAATCAAACAACTCGTGTCGCAGCTCGTGTAGTTGATCCTTTTTTATCAGCTCGCTCTCGGTTTATGGCTCTCGTTACGCGTTCCGCGCGCATAATTAACAATGCTTATCGGTGAGCCTTTCAACACGCTGTATGGTACGGTGCGTGAATAACGCACGCGTGAATAATACTCGTATATAGCAGCCGATTAAAAATAATTACATTTTCTTTCACACCTCGGGAGCTCGATAAAGTTCGATAAACATTTGGACGATGTAACGCGTACGTAAGAGCGACACACGCGGAGGTGGGGCAGCAGAGCAGTCGACAGGCGGGCAGTCAGGCAGGCGGCGTTATTATATGCATCGCGCGAAATATTCCCTCGCTCTTTCTCTATTTACACGATAAGCGCATTATTGTTTCGGTGGATTTTCACACTTGACCGGTCATGCACGTTATGTGCGAGTACTGCAAGTGTGTGTGTGTACGTGTACCAGCAAGCGTGGGTATACGTGGGTGTGCGTGGGTGGCTCTGCTCGATGGGTGTGTAGAGTGTATGTAGGCGCGCGCGCTGCATAGCAGCAGTAGTGCAGCACTAAGCTCGGCTTGGCAGTAGCTCGCGCGTACGATATATAGCAATAGGACATTTGCAGGCATCTCTGATGAGCGGCATGTAACGAGCGTTGCCTAGTTACACTATATGTATAAGTATATCTATATACGTCGAGCTAATATGCATTGTCCAATCGGCCGAATCGCGTAGCTTTACACGGATTATATGTTCATAGAAGTGAATCCGAGATTATTATTCTTTGTGTCCCGGTTGGATAGTCCAAATGTGCATCGTTCAGTTTTTATTTTTCTGTTTATATACAAACATCGTGCATAGATATATACACATATAAATATACACATGTAGGAACTCAAGGACACGATAAAAAGAGTCGCATGTCGGTATATGATTCGGAGAAAAGGGGCTACAGTGGCAGCAGCATCACGCGCGCAGATGTTTCCGTTTGCCGCTGTTCGCTCGCGAGCGCTTAGAGAGCGAAAAAAGAAGAGAGAGAGAGAGAGAGAAAAGGTCATTTTGTATACTGTAGCTGGATGATCACGTTAGGCTGTTGCTACATAGTGCCTCGGTCTACACACATATTGCGCCACACGCAGACATAGACACTAGTCATATCGTAGAAAATGAGTTTGTGGCTTCGAGTGCGGCTATGCGAGTCGGCCCCGCGAAGGGAAGTCAGAGATCATAGAGAGATTTCGAGTCTCGCTTGAATTGTACTGCGCGCTTATACGTTACAACGCAGTCACGCCACGAGCTCCTATATATAATGTATGCATGTGTGTGTGCGGCGTGCACCGCTTCTGCCACCGCCACCACCACCACTATCACCGCCGTCCGCGCCATCCGTCGATGCACGTGATCGCGTGCGCTATATCGAATGACCATAATCATCATGACAATGATTTTACTACTCACGATTCGGTTCGTCTATTGTAGCGGCGTGTTCGATAATCATGGCATCGATATGTTCCGAGCCGCATATTATACGTATATATACACGTACACGTGAATTGTCGGGAGAGATGCGAGAAATCCGCAAAAAAATTATTCCCTCTATGCTCTCCATTTCTTCACGAAATTGATCGTGGCGATCGACGCGCACAGCCATCAACGCTTCTTGTTATACTCCAAGAGCTGCGCTAAACTGCAGGCGACTTTGAGCGATCGTTTGCTAGTCGAGATTCTTCTCGATGTCAAAAAGCGCTTAGATTAATTCACGATCTTTATACTAAACAATACGTGACTGATCCGACAAGTTAAGGTTTCCACGATCGAACAAACGTATATGACACATAATGTATAAGACGTGCGAGAAAGAGCTTTATCCATCATGTAGACGCACTGCTATATAGCACGAGCTAAGCGAAGCTCGCCGCTAAAGCGATGAAAATACTCCTTTCCATTCGGCTAATCTTGCCAGACGTACACCGAGTGCGAAATAACCTGCGTTAGACTCGAGGCTGCCGTTCGAGGCTCTTAAACGAACGTAAGACTAACGCGAGTCTTACACGCCTGCACGCTTGGGGAGTTTGTAAAAAAATTTCCTTGATATCGTTAAATTTCTGCCGCTCGCGCTCTCGTGCCCGGCTAAACTTCCAAGCGACCCTGCGCTGCTGCGTGTATGTGCGAACGTATACATGTGTCTCGGAGAGATGTTGTCAAGCGAACGGCGAGTAGGGTATAACGTCGACGGCGATGAGGCCGTTAAAGCTCTTATCTGCTCTCTTCCTACGGCTAGTATACACTCCTTGGCGAGCTATATAGCCGCTTCTAGCCTTCTGCCTCCCTCGCGTATATATGTACGCGGAGCCGTTCAGGCCGACGACGCCGCTGAGCGATAATAGTCCGCCGCCGCGGCTATATATACACGAGGGTGAAAAAGAGGCAAAAATTGACACGGCTATTATACGCGAGAGATACCTATCTATGGGTTGTATATAACAAAAAAAAACGAGCACCCCCGAACCCGCGCGATAAAACTTATTGAGATGTGAGGCAGTAGACTGAGCTCGAGCTATTTTGCAGTTAACGCGTGCGCGCGCGCACCTCTCTTTGTGCCGGGGCTCCTCCACCGCGACACTCTCAACGCCTAATGGATTGTATCGTAATTATCTTATCCGAGCGATAAAAAGAAACAGCCGCGTCGTGTGGCGTGGAGTGATCAAACATTGCAGCGGTTGCTGCTGCTATGCATCGACGAAAAGGCAAAGCGCCGCGTCAGAGAAGTTATAAAAACGCTTGCGTAAACACCGACATTGGCTGGGCATTGGTCGATAAAAGATTTCGTCGGCTGATCTGATTTTTGTTATGAAATCGACTAAAAGCATTTGATAATGCTCGACCCGTGTGCATGGCCAAACTAAAAAGCTCCAAGCATACGTATGGCTCTCTCACTCGAGCTTTTTCATTAAATGAAAACATTGTTGGATACGGCGAGCTCTCTCTCTTGCGACGACGAGCGTTTACTCAACATTTCATGCGCCACGACCGGACAAATCCACACGCATACACTAGGCAGCTCAGCGAGAGAATCGAAATTCGATGGCTTAAATGTTGCATGTTCACGCACGGTTTGTATTTTTGCAGTCGAGCAACAACAACATCGACGATGGCGACGACGACGACGACTAAAAAAAAAGAACAATAAAATTTAACAATTGCGCGTACACGCACGCCCTATGCAGCTCGAGTATCCTTTTTTTTTGTGTTGTATCCCGAACTACTTTGGACTTGAGTTTCAATCCGTATCGAGCACGCTGAAATGAAACGACAACGAATCGTGTTGCAATATATAACAAAGAAAAAAAAGCGAAAAAAAAGGAAACGGGAGAAAAAAGGTAAAACAGGAGAGCTTTTAGGAGTTGCTTTAACGATGGGCTACTTTAGCATGCTCCGAGCTCGGGAAATCGATCGAAGCGTGTAATAATCGGCCAACTCGGACCGAAGGATATATGTACCTACCTACCTACCTACCTACGTATAAATGTAGTACGGTAAATCGATCAATGGGCTCTAGCCCTGAATTACAGACATTCGCAACTGAACAATGGCACAGAGAGACTGTTTGATTAACAATGAACCCTGCGCGAAAGGGATCCCCGCACTGCACCAGACCAGTGCCTAGATATATCGTATAGCCTTGCAGCGCCGGGATATAGAGTAGCAGCGTGCAAGTCAAACTTTTGACATTGCAGGCGTTAAAACCTCGCCGGCCGACACCCAGCCTCGTTATATTCCTCGTCGCGCACGGACACGGTAAAAAACACACTGTATATAGACTAGCTCAAGAGGTAACGGACACATTTTTTTTCCCTACGACAGAGAGCTTTGGCAGTGGCGACAGGTCAATTTTGGATTTGAACGACAGCTCTTTGATCGTGCAACATACACGCACACAGTCGTACACACACACACACGTACAAATATCACACATATCGCGCGTGCACAAGCCAGCTCAACTCTGCGTGTGTGTAAGTGGACGTTTGCCGCCTCTCTGGCTTTTTTTTTCCTATCCACGCTGTAAGAACCATTGCCGCTGAGCGAGCTCGTGCTCGTGCGCGCGCTAAGTGCTTTTTTCTACGCTTCATGTATATACACGAATTTATTTTGTAATATTTTTTTCTTCGGGGTTTTCGTTTCTTTGTCGGACCCTTTTTTTTGCCCGAGTGCTCGAAATATTTTTAATTTTCCGCCCTACGTCCTGATCCTTGAAATTTACCATTATTTTCTGGGTATTATCAAACTTGGAGCTTAAAAACTTTTTAGTTATTGTTCGCTGTTGAATAAAAAATAACTTTCGCGCGCTGTGATTACCGAGTGATTTTTGAATCAACTCGAGTACAAAATAACTCGTTCGTTTGCAATTTGAAAGGATTATATCATACGCCTCGAATTTTTAAAAAATTTATTTTATTTCGAGTTTTTTAACTGCGGAGAAATGTTGTTGAAGTATGCAATGACTTTTACAGACTTGAAAAGTGTTGATATTAAATGCATCTGCATGATGATTGCTCTTCTTGAGGAAAGTACACATTTTACACTTTTTATTGTTTGGACACCTGTCAATTAAAACAAGTGTCGAGTGCGTATGCATCCCTTCGATGTAAGCTTACATAGCAAAATGTTTGATTACGAAATGCCGCAAAAATATATAAAATAACCATAGATATACGCTGCTCGGGGCCATTTTCAATAAGAGAATAAAAGCTGCGATTGAAATTCAATACGCGAGGAGTAACGCATCGGGTTTTTCCTGCCAGCTTGAAAACATCAAAATTATTTCGGAATTATATATTTTTCAGTCCTTAAATGAGAGTAGCGAGTTTATATGACCGCGTAAAGCTGTCAGCATTTACAGTTATCGTATAACAAAAATGAAACGCGAAATTTTCATAAAAATCCCAGCCGTCGCATCGCTGGATCCTTTTTCTCTTCTCCGTTTGCATGCGTCATATTCGTACTTTTTGTTAACCCTCGTCGAGGGCTTATTTCGCCCGGACAGTATCAGTTGTCCAAAATATATCCGCGAAAACTCGAAAAGAATTGTTTTTTTCATCAGATAGCGTGAATAATGATACACGAGTCGTGGGCGCGGGTATGTAAAACTCGAGTCGGCATCTGACCCGTGACCATTTAAAAGCCCGTCATCATTTTCTTTATAAATTCAGTCGAGTCATCGCGTTTTGACAAACGTATAATTAATGCAATTATATGCGTTTTATTTTTCTTGTTTATTCGCTTGCATGGGCTGATGCCGCTGACTCTGCTTCTCCGCTCGACATTTACCCCATTCTGAGCATAGATAAAAACGGATGAACACGAAAAGCAAATATTTTCGAACATCTTGACGTCAGCGTCGGAGGAACGCAGTGCGCGCACACCGAGTCTTGTGCAGTCGAAGAAACGCATTCAAGGCGAAAAATAACGAATGCATGCGCCGCCTCGGCATCTCTTCTTGTCTTGGATGGTATACATGATATTCAGAATATACAGAAGCACTACCTATTGTGATTTTCTGGGTATATTTGCGTATCGTTTTTTACTTTATAAGAGACAGTTAAGTTTGTCAATTTGCTTGAAGATTTTATGCTCTATTTGCTTTTAACGGCAATCACATAAATTTTAGAGAAACTTCTAAAAGTATAGTGACTCTTATTTTTCCTCGATTTTCAAATGAGAAATCGTATCTAAACATTAACAATAAAAAAATTTTGTTGGTTGAAATTGTTTTACAGTTTCAATAATCTTCAAGTAGAAAAGAAAAAGGAAAAGTAACTTTTACAACTTTGTGTAAAACTTTGACGAGAAAAGCACAAAGAATGTAATAAAGAACATCGATCAAAGAGTTAAGAACAAGCTTACCACAAATTTGTCAATAAGAGCCACACCTTAATACTCCGGCAAAAAAGTGTAACGTTTGAAGTCAAATGTTTTAAAAACTAGGTTTATATGAAAATAATGCAATGCCTGTAACAGTGTCATTAATATTATTAACATAAATGTAAATCATCCATCGTTAAAACTAGAGCAGTAGGTTAATACTTAAAAACTCTTTTTAAGATCGTAATAACGAAAAATAACACAACTAAATATAATTTCTGATGAGAGAGTAATTCTTGAACTGCATTCAATAAGGATTTTTTATAGTAAAACGTAACTGTAAACAGTTAAAATGTCTTCCTATATATAATGCCTAATGAGGTACGTAAGTCTTAGAGCTTTTGCGAAACGGACGTAAGTACTTGTATTCCTTTTTAATACCGTACGCTTGACTGAGTATCACACGACATTGGATGAAAAAAAAACGTACAAAGAAAGCCGAAGTTTATCATCACACACATAAGTATCCACTTGGACAAATATGTGCTGCGACGAATCCACGAATTTCCTTGGGAAAAGTCGATGCGGCGATGATACGGCTCGTAATAAATGATGTTTAGCAGCCGAACGCAGCCGAGTAGTAGTGCGATATAAATTACCGCGTACCTATATATACGCAGACGGTACTGCTGCGCAGCTTCAACTTACACAGCTCGTCTACGCTTATACATATATACAACGTATCGATTGACAGGGATAGCACGGCGAAAAGTTGCTCTCTCTCTCTCTCTCGTTCTCTCTCTATCTCGATATAGGCATGGGTCACTACACACATACACGTTAGCACACACGTATACCTGTATATTGCGCCGCACTAGTGAGAGAGCACAATACCGCCAGCCGATGCTGCTGCTGCTGCAAACTCTTTTTTGATATATGACCTCCGATGGCCGATGACGACGATATCTTTATTACACCGCACAACCCAGCGATTTTCGTGAAATATATTTATGACTTTTATTATATTCGCGTTGCCGGAGATTATACCCGCGCACAGGCATGGTGGCCGGGGCTGTACACGTTATATATAAATCGATGCGCGCGACGCGAAGCTGCTATACGGCTACAGCGGAAAAGGGGATTATTTCGTTGCGCCGCAGCAGCCACGCTGGGGAAAAAAAAGAAATTTCTATGCAAACATATTTTTCGGAGTTTGGGAATAAGCTGAATATTGGCTGCAAATAAATAAATGCAGCAGCCGAGGCTTTATTGGCGAAGTAGCGCGCGCGAGCTAGACTCGAGCTTGCGGAGAGCGGGAGCGCCGAGCCGAGCTTGCACAAGCAGATTCTGGCTTTTCGGAACATCGATTCCAAAAGAAATACTTACCTTTGGGGCTGAGTATTAAGGCAGTGCGCGAATAAGAGTATACAAGACTTGCACTTTTCTTCGCTTAGCTCGCTCTCGGCTTATATCCCCTTTCTCGCTCTGTCTATACAACATACACATTGCTTGCGAGCGCGCGCCTACTAATACTTTAAGTGTATACATGCCGATTTCGTTCACTCGCGGCCGTTGAGCTTTTGCATGACGCACTAAACTCGCTTATGAAGGATCTATTCATCCCCCTATCGGATAATTCCGACAAATTTTGCCTTCCAACGCGTTGGCATTTATGTTTCTTTCTTCTTTGGGCACTGCAGCGCACGATGGGATTCGGCTGGATCATGAGCCTATACCATAATAATAACTCTGACGTCCGTGACGGATAGACAATTTTAAAAAGTGCTCAATTAAAAGGAATATTTTTTGGCACGAAATTTTGAATGGATAGCAAAATACAAAAAGCTCTCTGGTTTTTTCCCTCAAAAAATATAGTGTCAGCTGTTATTGCGATTTTCACTTCGCTTGAGCCAGAAATAAATAAATAGTTTTTGGCTCATGTTTATGTTGCTGGAAAAAAAAGTATGATCAATATCCATTTGTGTGTTTTTCCTTATGAATTTAATGGTCCAGCTGGACTTTCCGATAAAAGCCGATCCCATTCTTAATGCATGAAAAAAGCATCGAATTGGTAATTTTCAAAGCTTCGATGAATAGGCGCTTTGGCGCGAAGGAAAATACTTTATCGATATATAATTCAGAAAAAATCAGCACACGTGAGAAAAAATGAACCGAAGCGCACGCTGATTTACAAGGTTTTGTGGAACAGTAGGTAGGAATAAAAAAATGAAATACTTAGTGAGTAAAATTCTTGAATCATTAAAAAGGGGTTAAAAATGATATAAAGCTTATGCCTGGAAAAGCTCTTATCAAAGGTTATCTGAGCGCAGGACGCGGGAGGGATTCGTCAGGCTTCATCCGTATGAAGAGGCAAAAACGGCTGCCAATATATAGCAGAGGAGATTCTGCAACAAAATTAGGCGCAATCAACATTTAAATAGCCTCATTTGGTATCCGCAGGCCGCCGCAGCAGTACTCGGTGCCGCTTGCGCGCAGAGCCCGGGCGATCATCGGCCGTGGACGAGTGCAATCAGCTGCCTAAGCAGGTTAAACGCGAATTAAAGAAAAAAATTCAATTATCTTTGGCCATTCTCTCTTCTCTCTTTCTCTTCTCTCTCTCTCGCAGAGCTCGCTGCTGATGTAGGCAACACTTTAAAGCTGCCGCTGCGTGATCAATGCGCGCACACGTACATATGTAGGATATATACACAGACAATGTAGCCAATACATCAAAGGATATACGCGTGCATAGCTGAATACCCCAAAGGGGGAGTAAACAGCGCAATCGCTCAGCGGTGTAAATATTCGAACTCGGATACATAAAGGTAGCCTCCGCACTAGCACACGCGTATATATACCTACACGCAGGCACACGCGCACTCGAGCGGCGTATACGTATACGTGTAAGCTACCTTTCAACTGATAGATTACAGCATCGGATTTACGACACGTTGATTGAATGTTCTACATTGCAGCGGCACCAGGTGGACGAAAGGCTGGAAGAGAAGGAGAGAGAGAGAGAGAGAGAGAGAAGAGCTCTCGAGGAATGAAGATTGCGATGGGCAGATTTATAGACTCGAACGAAAGAAAAAGTTTGCACGTTTTGAAGCTCTCCGATTCGGTTGTTTTTTTTCCATCCCTCATCGATACCGTTGTAACGAACCCGAGCGCATTATCCCGAGCGCGCAATTGAAATCTTCTTTGTATTAAACGTTGTCTGATTTTGCCGCCCATCCCCGTGCCCTGCCTGAGCTTTTCATCGTTCCGCGCTCGTTGAATTAAAATTGGAAATCGTCGAGAGCATATTTACTCTACCTGAATATATTTGACGAAAACCATCTCTATTTTAGTAATTATGCATGAAACGGCTTTCGTTAGTCTGAAATTTTGAAATAAATATACACGCTTAAGTGTACATGAAAATGTAATAAAATCAATTATCTTGAAAACAAATTACTCGATGCATATTTCAATATTATATATAGAAGACTTCATTAAGCACGAGCTTTTTAATTTTCCTAATCTCACAAAGGTTTCTGATGTTCGCTCAGTTAAGCGTTAAACTTTGTTCCAGCAAAATGTACCGACAAAACATAAGCTCGCCAACATTACATTCGCGAATAGAATTTCTCGATGCACGCTGCATACATATATGTATAATAGTGAACAGCTTATGAAAATATTATTCCTCCGAAGTGTTTCAATGTAAATCATCAAGTGTACGTATGTACTTGGCGTAATTATTTCAGCAAGGCACGCATGCACAAGTATACTTTGGCACACACTGGTAAAATAACAATAAAGTACGTATTCTCAATGACGAGCAATTAGGAAAAAGCTCGCGAGAGTCCGCGCACAAAGCTACGAGCCGAGCTCTCGAGGTTCATGATTGACGAGTCACAAGCGCGGATATGTGTATATGGACTGAATCATGTCGACTGTGGAAAACCGAAAATTTTAACGACTTCCTGAGAAATTTTCAGAGTCAAGGTTTTCTACAGCGAGAGTCAACTAATTCTGAAAAAATGATTGAAAATAGGTTTGATAGATGGAAATACGATTGATCAATGACAAAAATAAAACGCCCGCAAAATCGTCGAATTCTTCTATTTCTCGTCAAATCGCTGGAATCTATCAAGTGGGAATTTTATTTTTTTCATTTCTTCGAGTATGACGTGATTCAGTCCATATGTATACGCATTATACGTGCGACGTCGTTCCAATTGATTCGGAATTTCGCAAGTGCGCGCACTGTCGAGGCGGAGAAATTCATTTTTTTTCCTCCTCTTTTCATTTCGTCGTTACCGCCGTCGTGTAGTTACTCGATAAACTCAATTAAGCAAGCGAGCTAATTGAATGCTCTTACAATACTCACGCACGTGGGCGAGGGTTCACGAAGACTCGCCGTCATTGCGAATTTCTTTTAAAGCCCACGACTAATTTCATTTCAGTATGGTACGCGTTCGTTCACGTACGCAGTACGCACACACACATACACACACGTACACACTCGGCGCAAATATAATGCATAAAGGGGGACGTACGCGAGAGTCTACTGCCAGTACTACCAGTACTCTATCTGGCCTTTCATGCGCTCTCGCTCTCCCTTACTTTTCGACGCCAAAAAGGCTCGATATAACACGAGCGCACCGCAGCACCGAATCTATGTATAATAGGATTTTTGCAAAAGAGAGAGAGAGAGAGAAAGAGAGAGGGACGGAGAGGGAGATTCATGTTGAATACGAAAAACATACGCATTCCCCGCGTACATGATGGATTTTAATTTGTATGCACCCACTTTGATTCTTCGCTGCCGCTTGCTACGTGTACGTACTCGCGCGCGCGAGCTTTTTTCTCTTCATCCCTTGTGCTTAATGACGAATTTTTTTCGCGAAATAAAAAAGAGCGACGTTATATTGGATTTAATATTTTTCCCCTGATGAGCGTACATTCAGTGAAATTAAGCTTCATTTGATCCTCGTCAAAAACATGTTAATTGTCAATATTTATGGCTGACTCGGGCTTTGTGTATTTTTTGATTAAAAAATTTCTCATTCGTAACTTTCGCCCAATGAAAACATTGAACGAATTTGCAATCATAATGCCGAGTGTGTGTGAGTGTGAAATTTTTCTCGTTTCGTCTGCATCGCACCACCGCCATCGAGCACGCGTATAATATAATGCTGCACTATAGGGAAAAGAGAAGTAAAAGAAAAAAAAATTGAGAAAAATAAGAAACGAGGAGCTAGGCTAGAGTATAAGTTGCGGGTCACGTTGTCGCGTTCGCAAAGTCAGTTTTTCTTCCTCCCCGCGTTCAACTTGGTTTGCCGCGCGCGCGCACGCTCGCCTCGCTCTAAACTACATTTTGTATATATAGCTCGAACTATGTGACTTGTGCGATGAGAATGATCCTCGGCTAGCTACTACTTTGGCTTCCGGCATCGTAGCTCTCTCCGTCTCTCTCTCTCTCTCTTTCTATCTCGTTCTCTCCTTCTGCCTCTTTCCCTCCCTCCCTCACTCTATCTATCTATCTCTCGCTCTTTCTCGGTCTCACCGCAGTGCACTGCTGTACATGCGGCAGTTAACAAGTTTACTTTTCGCTGAATTACATCCACTTCCTCGCCACCGCCGTCGAGCTGCAGTAATGCCAGAGCGCACTTATTACACCGAAAGATATTGCGACGTCGCGTCCTCCTTCTTTTGCTCGGAATGTTTGAGATAAATAAGATCTCATCTTAAAATGGAGATGTGCGGCCAGAAGTAGAGAAAAAGAGAAACAGACGCAGGGAGAAAAGTCTTTGGCCGCGACGTTTTATTTTTTTGATTGTTAAGAGAAGAAAACAAATTTGTTGAGACGCAAATGCAAAACAAACTTGTTGATATTTTTGCAAAGATTCGCGCGAGCAAAATGTCGCGAGCGTATTAAGAGTCGGACGCGCGGGGAATTTTTATGACCGCGTGCTTCCCAACTGTTCTATATATTATGAGTCGACAGCGGCAGCAGTACCAGCAGCAGTAGCAGCGGTGCGAGTTTAAGCGTGGAATTTAAATAAAACTTTTAATACGTGCGGCGGGTGGCGTCGAGCGCGCATCGAGTCTTTATCATCAGCTCTCCGCACTTAATTGTGCTCAACTATGCATTGACGCAGCAGCAGCAGCTGCCGGGTCGAGCTCCGCCGCCGACGCTGTTGCTCCGACTATAAAATGTAAAATCGCTCGAGACCGCAATGCATATTATCGAGGGCAGCGCGCGCGCCCCAGTCCATTCACTACATACGTGAAATTTTTTCCCAGTTTCATCTTGCGAGGAATTAATTTCGCAAATTCTCCTATCGAAAAGTCAAACGCGAGAGTTCATCATCGTCGAGCGCGATAATGGCGCGAGAGCTGTGCTGCTCCGGAGGCACGAATAATTATTTTTTGTTTGTCTTGCTCCACTTTGATCTGCGTAAATGTTCTGGCCGCGCTCGCGGAAGTCAAAATCCACGAGGGGCCGCCCGGCCCACCTAGTGCGAAAAACAAACGCGGGCGCGTAATCAAAAGTTTCACGAGGTTTAGGTCGATGCACACAGACACGCGCTTCGAACAGTCGATCGGAAGCGCGTTGGAAATGCAAACAAACGTCTGCCGAAGGGTACGAGAGCTGGCTAAACGAAAGAAACGAGCCGATTGAGAAGGCTGCGCGCCGAGGAGAATCGCGCGAAACACTGCGCAGAACTGAATTATATCCATACTCGAACAGTCGGTGTCTTGTTTGAAAATGAGCTTGGCCCCCGCCGTTGAACGGGGCATTTCCATAGCGGTAAATAATGAAAAAAAAAGAAAAGGTATACATAAATGAGCTTACACGAGATGGGGTGGGCTATACACGGGCGTTTGGGAGTTTGCCCTTTCTCCGATCTCTTGGGGAAACAAACGTACGAGTTATGTGCAAGCAAGCCGCGCGCTCGCTGTATATGTGTATATGGCTGATTTATTAGCTGTCGACGTCTGATGCGAGACTTTTCTCGCTTCGTTTCTCTCTCTCTCTCTCTCTCTTGCTCTCTTTACCGAGGCGTTGGTCGCTACGATGTTGGGAGGATGAAACAACAGACAGTGCGCCAAGCAGAGCTTGAATCGCGCATTGTTTACTGTCCGAGGAGGCTGGATTGGGTTTGATGTCGGCGCTGATAGGACGTTAACTCGAGGTTGTATATGAAAATAAACGATATGCCAGAGCCTCCGTTGAGCAAAAAAAACAAAAAAAAACAAAAAGAAAAGTACTCGCGTATATGCGCACGCACGCAAAGAGAGAGATCGCGATTGAGTGATTTATTGGCATTTTTTCGGGGTAATTTCCAGCGCTGCGGCCGTACTTATTCCGCTAAAGAAGTCAATATTTTGCCGTTGCCAAAAATAAAGATATGGACTTTTTGGACACTGCTATTTTTATGATCGATCGATCGGACAAATATAAATCAATCAAAAAATAACCTGGACGCAGTGAGAGAGGGAGAGGTAGAGAGAAAAATAACATTCGTCAAAATCGATTAACGTGCAGTGGACGCGGGGGCGTCAATAGCACCAATATTCGAACTCGCATGCATCTCGTTACTCTCGTAAATCTCGTGAAAATATCATAAAAATATAAGTTATGTTTGCCTCGCAGTTTAATAATATACGTACACACATATATATTGTCTATTCGTTTGCCTATCGAGTTTCCCATGTTAGTTTATGACACTTCCGGGCTCGTTTTTCCCTAATAGACACCGATATAGAGAGACGAGCGAGAAAACCCGGCTAACTCTCTCTCTCTCTTTCTCTCTCTCTCTCTCTCTCACGAATATTGAAAGTTTTCGTTCAAGTACTATTTCCGATACGTATTCTCCCGTCGATTTTCCATCGACGCTAACGTCGTCGTCGTCGTCGTCGTTAGCAACGCCATCGTTGCCAAGCCGTGATTTTCGCGCAAGGTCAAAACACCGTTATTAATCTAGCGGATTTTATTGCCAAGAATCCGACGTAAAATACCAATGCATCGCTCGTAATTTATCGTTTAAACTTTAAGTCATCGATTCGAGAATTGACAAGACGTACGGTTATTACGCTGAAAAATGCCGAGTCTCATGCTGCGCCTGGCGTATAAAAAGCCAAGCTGACGATTCCCATTAGCAGCTCATCATAAGAAAAAAAAATAGTGAAAAATAAAAAAAATAAAAAAGAATCTCCAGTGCCGGAAGACCATGGGTCAGCCACCGCGTCAAGCACTCGAAGCTGCCATCGAGTCGAAAATCCGGTGGCTTGCGCGCGACGACGACGACGACCGACGCACGCGACTAAATCTATAAATAAAATGCCATGCGTATTATCCTTTTTTTTCTTACTTTCGCCCGGCTATATAGTATATAGCGTCGCAGTCCACAGAAGAAGCTAGAGGGCCGTACGTGCGCGCGCGCGAAGAGATAAAAATAAAGTCGTTGCTTCGTTACGTGTGTATGGAGTAGCAGTGGCAGCAGCAGCAGCAGCAGAGGGGGCAGCTGCTGCTCCGTCCCCGTGCGCGCCGGTTCACCGAGACTTCCTCCGAAGGCGACGAGTCTCGCATATACACGCATACGAGCATCTATGAATATCCCAAAGGGACGCGTATGCACTAATACGTTGCGAGAGCGCAGCATATAACGCTTGCGGCTTGCAGCAAAATTTAAGTATCGCGTCGAGAAGGCGCGCGCGAGAGGCCAGTGCACTCGACTCGAGCCGAGATGAGAAGTCGCGTCGGCGCTCGAGCCCGGCGTCTCAGTCGAAAGCCCCGCACGGATGATGATCGATGCTATCGGCCAATTGTTGACGATGTATGGCTCGCAAAGTATCCTTAAGGCGAGATCGGGCGCGATTTATGGCGCAAAGTAACGGACGAGCGGAGATCTCGCATCGTCGAATGCGACGCCGGAACGATACGTACTACACTCATACTACGCACGCACGTATAGCACCACGGCTGCACGACGGATGTCGCTTTATTAATTTGGGCTCTTGCGCGGAGCCGAGCGCCAAGTGGACGACGTTAAATATAGAGCGTTGGCACGTGTGCGGTTGTTGCTGAGCTTTTTCGCTGCTGCATCGAAATTTTTCGATTGCCTTTATCGAGCAGGCGATTGTGCGAACGCAATATATACGTCTGAACGCTTTTACGATGGAGCATAAAAGTTAGGCCAATGGAGAAACGTCTGCGAAGCGTATACGGCTGCTGCTGCTGCTCGATCGTAGGAGTAGCCGCACATGCACACAAACGCAAACACAGACACACGCATGGGGTGTTTTATGGCCAATGTAAAAAGGAAGGAGGCGCGCGTCGGCGTACGTAGCTTGTAAGCATAAATGCAAAATCAGAGTGCCCAGCGAGTTATTATTCGCAATTGAAATATTGCAGTCGACGTATGGCCAACAACGAGCATCGCGACGCATCGTGATTAACGTTAATCGCTCGCCATACCCGACGAATACGCAAACGAGCCTCGTGCCGTAGCACCACTGCATATGGGCGCAACATTTTCATTCTTTCTTTTCTTTTTTTTTTTTTTTTAATAAGTCCAGCAACACGAGTCTTCTATTTATGGCCATTGTTATTATCATTTTTCAATTATTGACGAGTGATTTATCGTGTTTCACACTTGCGACGCGCCACGTAAATTCGTAATTCCCCCCGCACATGGCCGGGATTTTTGCAGCTCTCGCTTTTTTCCCTCAAGAGTAGTATGTATCACGCGCGCGTTCATGCAGCTGCAGGGTGCAGCATTACTAATTAACCGAGGGCTCTGTGTTGATTACGTAGACTGCCTCGCACTCTGAAAGCTATAAATATAGAAAATTGCAAAATAGAGAGGTCATTAAGTGGAGAGCGTCTAAATTAGATGTTGCGTATTGCAAGTGTATGTGTGTGTGTCTTAGTGTACGCGTCGTGTAATACCAGCGATATAGAGTTTAATAGATACGGGCCATAGGGCAGTTGTCCTGTTTACGACTTGCTCGAGCGCCAGCATAAAAGGACGGTAAGAAACCGATAACATCTGCTACCTCCGGCCCGATCGTGTATAGACAAGCTGAGCGTATAATAAGCTTTTTTTTGGCAATAGGCGCAGTCTGCCGCTCGCTCTGCCTTGCTTCTCTCTCTCTCTCTCTTCTCCTCGCCTCTTCTTCCTCTCGTCCTTGTTTCCTCCGATGCCCAGTCATGTGAAAAGTTGCCACGCAGCTCGCTTTTATAGCCGATGTTATATCCGTAGCTACAAACCGCTTTCCATCAAGTGCAAATATTAAACAAAGCAGCAAACACGTGGAAAATGTGAGATAAAAAGAGAGACGAGTGCGTGAAAAAGCTCAAAGAGACCAAAAAAGCAGCAGCGGCAGTGTGGAGCAGTCATTGACAGTGCAGCGGCGGCGGCTTTATAACGCCCGGGGCGCGGCACCGGTACTTCTTCCATTTAAGCGTCCAGCACTCGACCGTAGTAGCGCGAGTGCGAGTGAGAACAAAGACATCGCCTGCGTAGATATGCCCGTGTGCCCGAGCTGGAGGATTTAATAACCCAGCAGGGTTGAACTTAGCGAGCTACCGATGGCTCGCCCTTACTCCGCATCCACCCCGAGCTTCCCCTTTGCCTCTCCTTCCTCTTCCTCATCCTTTCTAGAGCTGCAGGAGAGAATTTGAAGCTCCGACAGCCGATTTTGCACTTCTTGTTCGTTCCGCGACGAGCGCACCGAGCAGAGCTTTGACGAGAAAAAGTCAAGAGGATCTCTCTTACGAGCTAGTGTGCTGCGTGCGCAGGGGGGTTTTTACGTTTGCGCGCGCGGCTACCAAAGTAAGGAGTATGCACTTGTGGACGAGTCGAGAGCACAGATCACGTTCCTCTCCGTGTGTGTCGCCGCCCCTTTACGTACGCGGTATATATATAGCTCTCGGCGCACGAGCCGAGAGTATATAAAAAATGAATGACTATCGTGTGAGGTCGTGCGCTGCTGCTCATGAGCCGCGAAAAGAAATATCCTGCGCACTCGGGGCCTCTCGCGCGCGCCCGGTGACTTTAATGCGACCATTATGTCAACGCTAAAAACTGAATCTACTTATCGTTATTAAATAGAGTGCAGTTACTTTGATTTACTATTAAGCCAATCGGCCTGGCCAAAAGGCAAACGTCAATTTATGTGGGAGGAAGAAAAAATTACCCGAGCAACTTTTTAATCTATGTTTTTTTCTCTCCACTGCTACTCGTTAAATTCTTGTACACGCAGAGGCTAGAATGCGCTCGGCCAAAGAGGGAAAAAAAAGAAGAAACGAAGACGTAGCGCGCAATACAGATATGAACGTGAGAACGTAAAAAGCTCTAAATGAGAAAGAAAAAAGGGGAAGAAAAAAGTTAAAATCGCGTGTATCAATTTGCAGAGGAGTGGAGTATAAGGAAAAAAGGGCACGAGAATAGTTGTAAAAATAAAGTAAAAGCGGCGCAAGAATATAGAGGTTAAATTGAAAGTAGAATTGCCAAAAAAAAGGAAAAAAACGGAGGAAAGAAAGGCGGAAACGGTGGACGAAAGAAATGAACATTCGCTGCTGCTGCTGGGCGCGTTGGACATAATCGAGTTATAGAGAGCTCGATCGATTCCGCCGTCTGTCGCTCTTTAATGTGAGCGCGGAGGGCTTAAAAAAGAAGGCGCGCGAAAACAGTCTCGATAGTCGTATAGTATATATAGGGTTGACTCCCACAGACCGTTGCACACCTGAAACGTGTACAAATGTACAATTAATCGGACTCGATGCAAAAACCCGAAAGCTCGCGAGCTAATAGAATAATATCTAGGACTAATGAAATTAGCCGCTGCTACTGCTGCTGCTTGTACAAACGTCGTCGACGTTGTAGCGACGAGTGAGCTTTGGGCAAGAGAGCAACTCGCCGTCAGCTAGCTCCTCCTCGTCGCGCGGCGGCGTTGGCGGTGTCGGTGAGAGAGAGAGAGAGAGAGCCAGAGATCGAGACTAAAGAGAGTTAATGCCCGAGCACTTTGTTTCGCTTAAGCTTCTGTTCGTGTCTGGCCATTACGGCTTTCGCATAGAGTAACTCGGCACGCGCGAGCCAAGCACGTTATACACTGCTGCTGCTGCTGCTGTCGGCTCTGCGGTACGCGCGGGCTATATGTATGCTGCACATGCGGACACATACATGACACTCCCACCTCCGTCTGATATGCACTATATACACTGCAGCTATTCGCGATGTACTCGATATGTACCCCTTGAGTCAGCTTACACTCCTCTCTTGAATGGAGCTATGGCCGAATCGTCCTGATCGAGTTTATGCATTTTATTGCCTCTCTCTCTCTCTCTCTCTCTCTCTCTATGATTTTCGTGTGTTTCTCCAAACATAAAACTGTCGTGTCACGCTGCTCGATCCACAAAGGTCTGTACAAAGCCGAGCCTCGTAAACGACTTTTTTTAATGACTCTGTTTAACGTTTGCCATTTCTTTGTTTGCCATTAACAACTTTAGATTTAACGATGCGAATTTCCTTTGCCATCATAATTTCTACATTATATTTTGAAAATTATGGCCTACATTCGCACTTGCGACAGCAAAAGTTCGTGGCCGTAAATCACCTACTTTTGCCACTGGTTCAAAGCCATACGCACGCAGAAATATAAAATCCTCTTTTATACTTTTTGCTAATCAGAAAATTTGCGAATGTATATTTCCAAACAAACTCGTTGGTCGTCAGTGTAGAAAATTTATCAAAGCCTTTTCGATATACTTTTTTTTTCGTTATCCGAGCCCTGCCATACTGTATGCACACATAACCCAGAGCTTTGAAATTATTGGGTTTGGAGAAAAAATTTTTAATTTACAAACTTGATAGCACGTGTACTGCTGTTTTGATTGCGCCGCAGCAGCACAACAGTCTGAGTTCGCGTGGATTATGGAACTTTTGCGTGTAAAACTCGCACGCGTGTATGCACGTATAGCATGAAAAATTAACAAGCGCGAAAGTTTAGCCGACGCGCACGACGAGCGATTAAAAATATTTTTCAAATTTATCATATTCTCGACGTCGAAGTGCAGCAGACACGAGTTTCATCGTTGAAATTATCGTCGCATCGATTGACCATAACAACACATTACACGTCCAGACGCTGCAACCGCCGCCGCTGTCGTGGAGATTCCTGCGCGTGTGCATGGAGAAAAAGAGAGGGGGAGGGAGGGAACAAACGACTTATCGAGGCTCTTGCAAAAACGTTAATGCCGCAAGTTTCCCTGCTGCGCGTTATGTGTGTAGCAGCGGCGATAGCATCGTCGGTACTGTTCATGTTTATCTATGAATGTGTAAATATACTTACATGCACACACGAGCGATCTCGAATGAGCAAAGAAACTTTGCGCATAAGTACTATCATATACTTCGATAAGTTTGCGTAAAACCGCGCAGAGTTCCTGTTGTTGTTGTCATCTTTTTTTTGTGACTATTCAAAATTCTTGCACGTAGCCTTTATTTAAAGTTTTATGGCTTGTGTACTCTGAAACATTTTCCATGGTAAATAATACCTTCCTCGCGTCAAATTCTATTTTTTTTATCTCGATACATGCAAGATCAACTTTTACAAACTGGTCTATTGAGGCATACCTTGAATCATAAACAGTCACACGTAATGCACTTCATAAACGATCACTTTTAATTTCTTACCTAATGTCATAAGCAAGATTAGTTAAATGTGTCGTAGTTACAGAAAAAATAAACTAATTAAAAAAGCTTTTTATAAGAGTTCAAAGTCCCAAAGGGACAGAAAATTATCGAAAGTATTCGTTTACCTCACATTTTTTGCAGGTCAATCACAATATGCACAGTTAATTACATTGACATGGATTTAATATTGGATAGCGTTGCTCAGAAAAGCCGATGTGGCTGTAATAAAACTGTATTCATTAAAATGAGTCTCGTTTATCTTGAAAATGTCAACATTGCTCTCGCAGGCAGCGCTCCAATTCGAGCTCTGCGAGTCATTCATCGAAATTTCATCAAAAACCACAATATCATTATAACGAAAATTTAATTCAATCAAATACGATATCCCTTACTCTATTTTAACTATATTATTCTAGTAAAGGCTCAATAACAATCTACTTCAAAATAACTAACTAAAAATGATTCGATTTCATTCTCTCATATACTAGCTAAAAATTACTTTTTCGAAAATTTATTAAAGTAAGATCATTGTTGAAATTTAAATTTCCACATTCAACTAGCACTGTATGCACACTAACACACATAACCAGCTTTGGTTCAGAGAAAATAGTACGTAGTGTATCATTGGGTTGAGAGACTAGATTATATTGATTAATTTGCAAATGGATTGAGTAATTTTGCTCTCTTCCTTGGTTTCGATTCGTTCTATTAAATAAATAGTTTTAGAATACATTATAGATCGGAAGATGCTCGAATGAGAAATACTTGTAGGTACGTACATAAAAGGAATTGAAAAATCGTTTTCTCAGTCGTGCAGTATGTGCCCGTATGCATGTGCGCACAACATAGACTCCCACATATATACACACACTTATGTATAGATAGTCTCATGCACGCGGGCGTGCAGATCTCTTGAAACTTTTCAACTCATCCGGCTTTCAGAAGCCGAGTTGTTCGCATTAGAGTATAGACATTTGAATTCGGATCGCCTCCGTACAATATATACACGCGCACACACATATATATCGAAGAAAGAAGCCCTAAGAGAGTTTTCTCAATTTTCCATACACACACGCCGATGCATAAGAGTCAGAGAGAGAAAGAGCTATAGCACATGCACAATGAGCTACGCGAGCACAAGTTCGGATATAAATAGCTGGCGGTGAAAAGATCGTAGAGGAGAGAGAGAGAAAGAGAGAAGGAATACTCCACGAAATTTCGTATTCTTCAAAAGGCTTTTGAGCTTTACGAGCGAGGGAGAGAGAAAGAGAGAGAGAGAGTTTTTATTTTGAGGGTGATTGAACGCTTGAGATTCATGCACTTGTTTTCTGTCTATACCTGTACACGCAAAAGATGCAAGTGTAATATACACGTTATTTTCAAAGAAATTCGATTCGACGTAATGAGTATCTTCCGAGAAAGACTTGGGCTTCTTTTTATTATCGGAAAACTTTTACATACGAATCCGATATCGGAAACGTTTCGTTCGATACTTTGCAAAAATTTACATTTATGGATTGCACACGGAGAAACTTGTGTAATAAAAATTAAAATCACAACTATGATAAATTATGATATTAAATGAAAAAATATGATATCTTCTCATTATAAAGAATAATGATGATGAAATCATAAAAAATATTTTTATATTCACGGTGGTTTTTACATTAAAATTGCTGTAAAATTTGTAATGCTAAATAGCAAAAATTATTCCTTAGAATTTACAATGTAACATTTTTGCATGGCCTGTACGTTGGTTGTTTTTATGGGCTATTTTTAAAACCTTCTAAAATATTTAATCTTTGAAATAAGAAAAACAATTATGGATAGTAAATTTAATCACGAGAATTTTTTCCCTACAAAGAACATAACCAGAATACCTAGATTATATTATTTTAATAGATACTAGCGTTTATACCTAGATTTTATTATTTTAATAAATACTCGCTCGCTAACGCTCGTTCGGTTTTAGATTGTTTCAAAAAAATTGTAAGAAATTTTGGAGGAGTAAGAATATTATAAGGCATATTCATGAAATATTTGAATTGTAAACAATATTAGATGTTGAGACATAATAGAATATAATAGTATCATGTTCATTGAAAATTTTACTCTTTCTAATTTTTTAAGGACATAATTCGAGCTACTTGTATCTTTTGCAGCAGCATCCACGTATTTTTTACGTTCAATAGCAGAATATAGATTGTAGTGTATGTGAATATAGTCAGTTCACATTACGACCCTGCCATATGAGCGGCTGAAAATATCGTAAGAACGGAAATGTTCATTTTTTCATTTTTCGAAAATTGAATTATAGATTTTTCCAAAGGTTTAGTGGTTTTTGTGAAATATGAGTAGTATTAGTATGATTAGTATTACTCATATATACAACAATTATTTTTGTTCTTTTTTATACATTTGCTAACCAAAGTAGTAATCGACATTACGCCGCCCGTGTTTCAGATAAATAATTATACTGCAAACCAAAGCAAAGACCAAAGTGACCTATCTCAGTTGTTGTTTCAACTATAAAACTGCAAGCAAATACAGTAACCGAAATAATATAGCACTTAACGAAATTTTTCTTCAGCGAATGAAGTAAAGACATGAGCTTTGCCTCGCGTTTATTGAAATGGGCATTTCAACCTGGTAATCCAAGTAACCCAAGTGACTGAAGCAACCAATATAACCCATGTAACCCAGGTAACCCAGATAAACCAAGTAACCCATATAACCCAAGTAACCCAGACAACCCAAGTAACCCATCTAACCCATATAACCAATATAACCCAAGTAACCCAAGTAACCCAAGTAACCCATATAACCCAAGTAACCCATGTAATCCATATAACCAATATAACCCAAGTAACCCAAGTAACCCAAGTAACCCAAGTAACCCAAGTAACCCATATAACCCAAGTAACCCAGATAACCTAAGTAACCCAGATAACCCAAAATAATGTGAGGTTGCTTGTTTGACTTTTACCTGTTTAAAGGAGCATTTTTGGCGGAGTAACCTAAGTAATCCAACTGATCGAGGTGCGAGTTATATCAAATTTTTTTTTGCTCGGAAATAATCTTTTTTTAGAAATTGAAATCAAAAAAATTGGGAAATCAAGAAGGTTTAAAAAATTTTCGAGCAATGTATTGGATTATAGTAGTTTTTTCTATGCATTTTTATGATTATTTGCTACAATTTGCAAAGCAAAACAGAAAAATAAGAAATAACTGGTAAAACGCTGTTTGGGATAGTATCTCAAATTCACTACCATATCTTATTATGATTTAATTCTAGAACACATGTTAATGAAATACTAATATTTAATACTTTTGCAGAGAATATACATGATGTTTCAATGGAAAAACTGTATAATTTAATATTTCATCAAAAGCTGAGCTTGTATTAATATTCATTCTTTTTACTTGTAATTAGTAGTTGTAAAATGTTATTAAAAAAATTCTTAACATAGAGCTATTGAAAAATGGAGTAATTTGGTCAGATAAAATATTTGACGAGCTAAATAGCTGGACACAAAAAAATAAATTAATATATGAATGGAATTTTTAATAAAATTGGGCATTGCAATATAAAACGAAAAAATTTGACGGAAAAATAGGGCGTTATTAATGTCGAAATCGCGGACCCTCGATTATACGCCTGATCCGACTAATCTACGATTACACGAGCGGCGAGCTTGTCTCTTGAATATTCGCTCAGATTAAATTCTTTCACTTAAGGGTTGATAATTAAATGATTCATCATGTGACTACACTCGAAGAGATTCGAGTCAAGAGTCGCGCGCGTGTCCAGGCGTAAAATCACAAAACTGTCAGGCACATGCGCTCATCGAGGACGACACATAACGACGACGCCAATCAACTTTTATCTTGTACTCACGAGTACTTTTTGTCTATTCTTTTGCCTCGCTCGCGCGCGCTAGCTCACTCCAATCCTTTTTTTTCTCTACCATACTTTTTTTTCGCTGCTGCGCTTTGTTCTTCGCTCTGCTACCGCTAGTAGTAACACCAGGCACGGATAGAGGATAAAAATGAAAGCCAACGAGTGAACGAGTATGTGAGTGTGTGTGCAGTATGTACACGTATTTGTATGGCGAGGGAGGAAAATTGAAACGACACGAGTCAGGCGAAAAAGAGTCGTCGATAATAAAAGAGGACAGAAGACGCGATCAAAAGAGTGGAAAGAGGCGAGGTGCAGCTGGAGGGAGACGAGATTTTTCAATAATAGTCCGTCAAATTATCTGACTTTGATATAGCTGTGTCACGTATACGCACGAAAAAATGTGCAACGCGTCGAGGAGAAATGATGGCGAAAATAACGATATTTGACGGGACTTGGCGTTTGCCTTCGTTGTAAACGTCGTTCGGATAAGTCGAACAAAAGGAAACCAAACGAAGTGAGAGAGGCCTGGAGATGTGCATGACGGCAAAATAGACTAAGCCCGAGTCGGCGCGCGTTTATTAATATACGTATGGGTGAGCACAGAGAGAAAGTGTCTTATTACTACTGACTGCCGAGGTATAACGCGGAGAACAAACACACACACACTCGCGCACCAGCAGCTCCTCTGCTTTCCAAACTGCGGGAAAAGTTTACTTCGACGAATACATACGCCCACATGCACATTAACAAACGCACGAGTTCATAGGCGTGTGCGAATTCGCAATGGCATAACGATCGCGACTGTACTCTACTAGGCTGTGTATAAGCGCCTGTATACAACTCCGCTGCAGCGAGAAAAACCCACGTGGCGTTTCTGTGCAATCTCGAGCTTCGCCGCAAAACTTTCTTGAATTTTCAGTTTCCTCGTGCGCGCGTGGCAATAGATTTTCTGTCTACGTACTCCGTAATGGCTTTATATAGATACCCGGGGCCATGTGCTGCTACTCCAGAAGTGCGCGAGAAGTAATTTTATGTGCTCTAGTCCTTCGGATTAGAATCTGCATGCACACACACATACACATTCTAAGCAGTTTGCTCGTGCCCCCGAGGAAAAAAAATTACATAGAGTCCTTCGACTGGCTTAATTGTAGGCTTATTATGTTCTTGAATTATGATAATGCCATCCTTGCTTACATTCATTTTTTTTATATCTTTCTCCCTCTTTCGCTGCCTCGCATCGTTCTGATGTATGGTAACGGTCGTAGGCAACATCTCCTAGACTAAATTACACTATTTTGAAGTGGGCCAACTGCAGCAGCAGTGGCACGCACGCAGAGCTTTTAAGCTGTCGCTCGAATTATTTAAGCTTTGGTAAATATTCCATGACGCTATATGTACGCACAGTACGTGCGTTTACGTATATATATGTATGTGTGTATTTTACGCATTTAAGAGCCTCGCCGTCGTTGCGCGCGCACGGCAAATAATGCACAGTTTTTAATTAAAACTTCATGCTGTTTCGCGTTTTGAGCCTGCCGAACTCTCGCACAGACGCCACCGCGCGCACAGAGCCTCGGGTACTTGTAGTGCCATCTGCGCGCGACGCGAGGCTTTTCGAGGACGGGACAAAAAATCTCTGAAGTTTTCGTCGCATCTAAAAATGAAAGAACGAGCGTAAATAGACTGTTGAGTATCACGTGTATAAATTAATTAGATAGCGTTTTTTGAGTGCTAATACGTGTGCGGACTTGTGGCGAATCTCTATGAAATAGCCACAAAATTACGCGGTACGTTTTGATGCAGTGCAAAAAATATTACGTACATGCTTACTCGGTTGACAGTTGGCTACCTTTCTAAATTTTGAATATTTGATGGTCAGCTTGGTCATTCGCTGCCTTTGCAGAATACATGACATCGTTTCAAATTTTAGTAATAATTTAATACATAAAATTTCACATTCACAAGTTTCAATCTAGGTAGTACTAAAATTTTGATAGTCTCATGCTTTTATACTGACGTAGGAAAAATGAAATATTTATCCAAGGCAATCATGCATTTATAGCTTGTAATTGAAAAAACTCTGGATATGTTATTGCAACCGTATTCTCTCTCTCTCTATGAATCTAGTTAATTTTCCAAAACTTTTTCGTATATAAACAGCACTCAAAAAGATGAAAAATATTAAATAGTTGAAAACAAACATACAAAAACAAACTATAATTTTTCATTGCTCTACAAATTTACATAGCTTGAATCAACAAAGGCTTCGTCTAAGTAGATACTTCAATTTCAATCTCATTTTTCATAAAGCGTATGAAATTTGTTTTAATAGTAAATACTAAATTAGACATGTGTATATAGCTTATTATATATTAACTGATTTCAATTCGCATGAGACCAATTTTAATAAAGCGCGTTTAAACATGAACTTTTTTTTTCATACATTCATTAAAATTGTATATGAGTCTTTCATCAGTGTTTCCAAATATTTATCATAATCGTGTTTTTGTCAAAGTACTTTGTGTAGCACAAATGTGATATTTGCTTAAATAGTTTGTTTCTCATTGAATTTATTTTATTTACAATGAATTATATTATATTCTCGTGCAAAGATAAATTTGCTTTTAACTATTGCTGTCGCAATATGCAAGAATAAAATACATTGCCTGGGTTATATTATGATCTAATGTTTTGGATTACAATATAAAGTAAAAATATAGTAAAAAACAAGAATAATTATTAGAAAGGATTACTCATGCACTATATGCTTTATCGCAGCAGTTTATATGAAATTAAAATAAAATATTACAATAAATTGCATTGAATGGGTTAGGCTATTCGATTGAGTGGCTCAGAGAGCTATAGTGATTGCCACATTTACCTGCTAATTGTTCGCTTTTTAACACTGTGGATGAAGCACATTTTGATGCGATTATTTTGATGCTCAAATAAACAGGGAAAGCACAAGTGAATAGAATCCGATAGAAGTGCAATTTCGAAGGGAGAAGAGGGTGGAAGGGGTAGGGGGTCACGCGCGCATCTCTCAATTTCGCGGCCTACGTCATGCTTTGGCAATATAATACCGCAAAACTCGAATTTCAACCGATTACAGACGGAAGCAATAATTATTATTGTTGGACAAGTTTGTTCTCACTGTCTTTCTGTACTGTCGTGCGCCCAGAGAAGCAGTCGAGGCGCATCTGTCTTGACGGAAATGCGATTATACCGTCCGAATGAAACTTTAACCTTACAGCGCGCGCTTTGCCTCGCGCGCATACACAAGCATAGACGTATAGAGCTATACACATATACTCATCTATATATAACTGAAGCTAATAATCCTTGGACTATATATAAGGTGTTCTCTAGCCGGTATATATCACACGTACACTTGCTCTGGCTTACAGCATGGCCATGTGTGTGTACTTTATCAAATATTGTGAAACCGAAGCGAATTTATGGCTCTACTATGATTCACAGTGTCAGGTCAGTCGCACGGTAGTCGGTCGCGCGCACCGTCGCATGTTTCAGGGCATCGGGGCTGCTGCTGCTGCTGAGGGTAGGAAAAAGGAAAAAGTTACGCAGGCCGCACACACAGCAGCTATTATTATATAATATAAAAGCGTCGAAAAGGCAAAATTGTGAACAGAGGCCTTTCGATAATTCATGCGCCTTTCGGTCGAATACGGCCAATTTTCATGCTTATCTTATAAAAGCTCGGAACTTTCAACAGATACGAATTATTATAACTTATGCGCGTCTTTTATCTTTCTATGTTACAGTATCAGAGCTTGGAAAAGTTTGCACCGGTGGCACCCTAGGACGATATCGAACGGAGGCAACCAGTCCTGGTATAAGCCGTATAAGAGCGCACACAGGGCCTATATTCGTTTGCTACTGCAGATTCACCGTGCAGCGGTGAGTATCTTCGGTTTAAACCAACTTTGCCATTTTTTTTACATTTATTTATCGAGTGAATGCGAAAGGTAAAAAAATAGCGATTCGAGCTGGTAAAAAGTTGGGATATTTCGGTGAGAGGAAATCAGGTTTTTTCTAAGGGCGTGCAAAGGTAGCTGCTGCTGCTGCTGCTGCTGTTGCCGTGAGAAACAGTGGCCGTGAAAATTGTCAAAGGCAGGGGCACGACGGTACACGCGTGACGTTTCATCCGGAGCAAACACATCGAAGCGAAATCGGCTGCAGGAGAAGTTTGAAATCAGCCGTCGTGTACGTATGTGCTCGCGCGCGACGCGCATAGAAGAAAAGACCAGGCTAGCGCCCGAGTCAAAGGCGAAACGAGCGAAAGGAAAGAGACGCGAGGAATAAAGTGCGAGATGCGAAGCTTAGAAAACGAAAAAAAAAAACAAGGATGAAGATAGAAAAAGAGGGAGAGAACAAGTCTTGCGAGCTTTCCACTCGAATAGATCGACACTCGCTCTCAGTCACATGTGCGCGCGCGCCTGGCTCTGCGCGTGTATATGTGCAGAATTGCGAGTCGCGAGTGACTCGCGAACGACTTGTGCTTGCGTCTATGTATGTGTCTGTGTGAAAAGTCAGACGACGAACTGGTACTACTTCGTTCGAAGCTCTCTTGCTCGCGCGAACTTTCCTCTCTCTTTGGGATGTCTTCAAAAGGACCCTGCTCCATCTATCTCCCCTTAGATATATGTATAAGGAATAGTAGTTTACTCTCTCTCTCTCTCTCTCTCTCTCTCTCTTTCTACCAGAGCAACCGAAAATTAGGAAAAGCCGCCAGTACGAGTGCATAAAGTCCTCTTCTTCCCCCTCGTTCTTTATGGTGATAATTCTTACTCATACACCTACGTACACATGATTCGAGCCATTTGCGCCGACTTACACGCGCGACGAGGATCTCAACTTTCGAAGAAAAGTTTCGTCATTAAGCTCGCGCGCAACTGCACAAAAGACGAAATTTCACGTGCAAATTGGAAAATCTATGTTTGAGTGTGTACATCGCGTTGTTAAATTACAGCGACAAACAAGCCCCGGCTCGAGGCTAATAAAAATGCTGATAAACCTGCAATAAAAAACGCAGGCAGTGAGTTTAAATCGCGGTGATCGGGTCATTATTTTCGAATGGAACAACGGCATCGGCCTCGGTGATGGAGTGGAAGTAAATAAAAGTAACTAAGGTAAAAATTCCATCCAATACGTCTTTAAAACGGGTTAAATGAAGCGTATTAATTGCTAAGCCATTTAACGAGTGCGTCGGAAAAGTCTGCCGGGCTAATTAAAGGAAGCGCGCGGCACATTTAATGCCTCTCCAATAACCCAACCCTTTAGTTATGTATAGAAAACTGCAATTTTTGGAAGAAACTCGATATTTCCTCTTGCGAATGCGCTAAAATAGTAATAAAAAAAAAAAAAGAAAATTGACCCACATTTTTGCCGAGCAAGAAATAGTAACTACGCTTGAGGCGTTAATAACGCGCTAGTTAAGTTGTATTTGTTTGCGTTCTATATAACGACTCCACATAATTAGCCGCGAACTCGGTCTGAAACTGGAAATAAACGTCAAAAATAACATGGGCAATTGTGATTTTCAACGACGAAAACGAAGTCGATTAGCGCACAGCTGGCGATGATTCGTGTGCCCTGTAACTTGGAGGCACAAGTCGAAAGTCGTCTATTTCGAATAGGTTGGGATGATCGTAGATCGGCACCGAAACACAGCAGCATAGTAGACCGCAAATCGCTGCGCTCGGCATGCTATTATCGACGATAGCACAGTTCACTGCTGGCACTGCTGCTGCTACTGCTGCTGTTGCTCCCCTTTGTCCGAGAGAAGTGTACGGCAGAGTCGTAGACGACGCGGGTGCGTTAGTGATCGAGTCAAGCTAGGGAAAAAAGGAGCAAACTCTCAAATGTTAGAATACACGGCCGGTTTACTCGTGCGTGCGCAGCTGCGCCCGTATATGCGTGTACGCACCACGCAATTATAATAAGTATAATGCGAAAGAGTCGACGACGACTCTCCGCCGGCATCGATCTGCGCGTGAATCGTTCAAGCGGCAACGATTTATTACTCGCCCATGTGTGCTGTACGTGCGTGGATCTACATGTGATTGTCTCGTGTGCATGTGCGGCGCGTTGAATTAATGACCCAATTTAGAGACAGTAAAAGGGTGGGAGTAGGTGAAATCACTTCCCTTCAGTCACTCTCTTGTTTCGCATTTCGAGAACGTCAAGTAATGGCAGGATGTACTTGTTTGTGCCTCGCGCGCCCGCGCGACCGAGCAGTTATTTATATATTATTCGAGTGTGTGTGTGTGTGTGTGTGTGTGTGCGACTTTATTTTCTACGCAAAGAAAATACGACCAATGTCTGTGATGATTCCGTTTGACATTTATGGATAAGCGTCGCGCAAAGACATTTTCGAAGATTGATTCGATCGCTGTACCTATATACGGGATATAATGCTGATATCACACATACCTTCCCCATTCGCTGTACAAGAAATTTTTGCGTTATCTTGAAATTATACCTTCCCCATTCGCTGTACAAGAAATTTTTGCGTTATCTTGAAATTATACTTTTGCCATCCAATGCAGAGTCGGCGCATCGATAGCAGTTCTCATCGCAGGCGCCGGACTTTTCAATGGATTAGATCGAACGGCGCTAAGCGACGGCGACAACCGAAAGGTCGAATAGGAATAGGAGAAGAAAAATGGAAGACGCATTGACAAGTACATTACAAGTGGCTCCTGACTGCGCGGGCGACCGAGTGATTTATGTCGCTGCGGATCGCAGGTGCTGTGGTATATTGCTTCGGATGATGGAAGGCCATAACAAGCGGATAAAGAATTACCATTTTACTTTTTCCAAGTGCGAAGAATAAATACTCCCGATTACGAGTTCACGGCTCCTCTGGTGTAGGTGGCATTTTTCATTGAGTTATAGTTGCACGCGAAGGAATGCGTCATCGCTTCCGAGTATCCATGCTGCACCTCGCCTTTCTCGACTTTTTCGTGCTACGAAGATTATATTGCCGTGTACGACACCGGAATAATATGAGGGACGACGAATTACACGATGATCTCGAGAGAGATAAGCCATGAGTATCGGACTCGATGCATCGAATCATTGGGACGTTATGTTTCGGCGACTATATCGTGTCGCGCTGCGCGCCGAACAGATGGTCGGAGCTGCAAAGCCGCTGGGATTAGGGAGTTGAAATTAGAAAAATTCGTTTAGCTTCGAGCTAATATCGCACAGCTGGTCAATCATTTGTACGCGTGTTTTAAGATTGCGCATGCTACTGCGTGAACGAGAACAAATAGTGTACACCATAGTTTATAGCATGGGTGCAGTAAATCCACTGTACGGGTGACGGGCAC
This sequence comes from Trichogramma pretiosum, assembly GCF_000599845.2. NCBI lineage: Eukaryota > Metazoa > Arthropoda > Insecta > Hymenoptera > Trichogrammatidae > Trichogramma > Trichogramma pretiosum. The sequence continues at coordinate 74,673 of NW_019641617.1, read as the reverse complement.
ATTGATCGCTTGCTGTTATCGCCCACTGCACGTATATCGTTAATTAGATCCTTGCGACGATGTATTTTCGGTGATGATGTAGATAATTATTAAAATCGATCGCTCGAATTTCTTCTGAAGATTGACAGACACATGTTTCCTGCTCACTAATGTAAAGTCCGGCTTTTTGATGATTCTCTCGCTCGGACAGATATCAAAGTCCACTCGAACTCTTTGAAATTCCGAATAAGTTAATAGGAAGAGAAGCTGTCCTTTGATGCGATTCTGCTAACTATTCAAAGTTGAATGACTAAAGGCAGCTGTGGCCGCTGGTGCTATTTCATACTTTTTTTTAAAAAAGTTCAAGTAATAGAATATTATATAAATAGGGATCAGGTTAAACTTTCGTTTTGCGCAAAAGATTTCTTTCAGTGCCCCTTCGAAAAAGGATTTTTATAATATATTCGAAAATCTTTCAATAAACGATACGATACAACTACGTATTTTTACACACCCTTTTTTCATGTATGAGCTTATTCGTTTGCACATTTTCCTGGGCAGCAGAGCTCTGGTTGACATTTGCTGCTCGAATGCAGAAAAATTTTCTCGTCGTGGAATGGCTTGGCAAAAAATATGTTTGCGAGTAAAAAATCGACTAAGTTTTTATGGGTCTATAAATAAATATCTTTTATGCAATAGTATGACGAAAAATGTCTTTTTTCGCACATTTTTTAGTGCGCAAAAAGCGTTTTTGGACACTTGTGTGCGGTAAAATGCCTCATTTTGGACACGGGTGTGCGGTAAAAGGCCTCATTTAAATGAAAGTATTTTTCGTCTGCTATTGCATAAAATTTTGTATGCAACACGTGCCCAGCTTTTTGCGCACAGTGTGCGGAAAAAACACCCACTCGTGCCGGCATAGCCGGCACTCGTGTCTTTTTCCGCACACTCGTGCCCAAAAACGCCTTTTGGGCACTTGTTACATAAATAACTATTTTTTACTTGCGTGTAAATATAATGAATAAATTTTACACAAATTTTTTTTGCTATTGAAAAATACGGAAAAGTTATTTTTATAGTCAAATTCAAAATGAAATGCACAATGACAAATAATGACATTTCTATGAATTAATATATATTATTGTTTCGAATTTTCCATTTTAATCTCTTTTTTTTCATTATATTTTCTCTTGAGTTATGATAAAACAAACTTTTATTTATTGTAACTCGAGTATCCTGCGCTTAGTTTTATGAGATTTTAATTTTATCGGATTTTCAGACAAATAACATTCCCAGGTTTTAAATGACTCATTACTTTTTTAATTAGTCTTGCTTCATCTGCTTTAAATCTATATGATTTCAAAGCTTTTCAAAATTCATTTGACTCAATCAATACTTCAAAAAGTTCATTAATATAATTTATTCAGTCTCCAATATTGACTTTCGTGACACTGAAGGATCATTTCCGAAAATATTGTTCAAATATGTGATCACTTCCTATAATCAAGATAATCAGTTCATCAGCGAGATTTTTAATAAAATTTATAATAAAAAATAAAAAGTATCTAGTTTATCATTTAAATTTTAAAGTACATATTTTTTATATGGTGATTCCTTTCCGAAGGGAAAATAAAAAATATATTTTTTGTTGAAAAGACAAATAAACGGACTTATTTACAAGACATGAAGTGCAAATGGCTCTTGAACTTCAACTTTTCATTATATAATATTATAATAATATAAGATTAAAATGAGAATGAAGTAAAACCGTTATTACTAAAAGCTTTTTCAATTGTAAAGTTCATTTTCGGGATAACTAAATATTAAAGTTGCATTAAATTATTTTATTTTTTGATCTTTCAACCCATTGAATTATTTATATAAAAAATAAAATTTCAAGATTAGCAGATACTTTGTTAGAAATGTTCATTTTTGAGCTCATGAAAGTTCGTAAAAAATTTGTTCTGTTTAGTAAAACCCGTCGCACCGACACATACGCGTCGAACTCGACGTAAAGACGTCATTAGCGCTTGTAGAAAATCTCAACTCGACGTAGTACAATTTGAATCCTCGATTAGAATTCTTATTTGATTTTGGTTCGAAAACTGTGTCAAGTGCACTTTGACTAAATGAGTTTAGCTCCCATTACTGCTAGACGTATGCACACAGAAGAGATAGCATGAGTGAGCTGCTGACTTTCGACCTGAAGTGATTAAATTAAATTTTTTTCTCTCTTACAAAATGTTTGAGAATATTATGAACGAAATAATGCGAATATTTTCATCGAGATTCTTTGGCCCTTCGGCGCCTCATCTTGAGTGTAAAATGTGCGCACCGTATTATGCATGCGCGATGCTCGTCGTAAAAGTAGCTGTTGACGCAAATTGCAATGCTCTGACACGACGTAAAGTCAGAGGTGGGTTATAACAGTTTTGAGATTAAAAAGTAAATTGTTCATCCGACAAGTGCTTTGTGCGTGCCTGTATAAAGAATTGAAATACATTTAGTACAAGAATAAATTGAAGTTTTATCACCGGCAAAATTGCCGGTACGGCGTACGACGAGTAAAGTACGATTTTTTTTATCTCCTGTACGCAGAGGAAAACACTATATACAGATAAGAATTGTGAATTTATCCTTCCCATCTCGATAGTAAAAAGAGCTTGAAAAATATTGCAAATGAAAAATTTTGCCATGCTGAAAAAACAGACTTGTACGTACGTAGGCGTGTTGCGTGCACGAATTGAAAAAAATGCCTGCATAACCGTGCGAGTGGTATTTTTGTTTTTTGTTTCTGTAAAAATGCACAGTATTTGTACTCTTTATATCGACATTGTTGCAAAAGGAATTAGCATAAAAATTAATGTTTAAAAGAATTTCGTTGGTTCTGATAAATATCGCGCCATCAGTGGAAAAATAGCTTTGCTTTATAACATTCATGAATAATGCAAAGCTGTTTTATTCATAAATATATACACGTACATGCCGCCGCCACTGTCATTTCACGTGTGTGTCAAAAAAATATTTGTACCATCAGTCGAGAGAAAGAGGGAGAGAGGGACGGAGGGAGACCGAGAGAGAGAGACTCGCTCTCGGCAAGGAGTATCAAAATTTTCAGTTTATTTTTTAGTAGCATTATGTGTATGAAAAATGTGAAGTGAGAGAAAGAGAGAAGCAAGCACAGCGAAAATGATAACTTTTTGACGTTTGAAACTTTATATCGTGTGCATGCCGTGAGCGTAGTTTAGTTATCGAGCCTCGAAACTCTCGAACTACGTCGTCATATCGTTTTGTCAAAAAAAAAAAAAAAAGAAAAAAAAGAAAAAAAGAAATAAAAATTCTCGATTCAGTTAAAAAAGCATATCTGGAGCGAGAGACATTTCGAAAATCATCGCAACAATGAGTTATCCAGGCGCATCTACGTTGAGCGGCCGCTCGGGCGCAACCAAGCTTGTTTCCCGAAGGCATTTGCATGGAAAAATATTGCCTTGGCCATCTAGCGAAGATCTATACGTATATACAATAGGCAGATCGTGAAATGTATGCATTGTGCACGACTTTTACGGTCAGTTTTACAGCGTGAATATTTCTTGCAAGAAGCTACCGAGCGAGCGGAGCAGGACCCCAGCCCGCATATAATACGTGTGGTATGTAAGCGCGCACGGACCGCGCACGGATATAGATATGTAAATTCGAGTCCGAAAAGCTATACAAAGCGAGGAGTGGGTGGCGTCTGCACAGGCTCATATCGATGAGGGATGGCCATGGGAGAGTAGCGACGAGCTGTGCGCGCATACCGATCGAAATCCAGAAGGGATATGGACTGAGCGCGTGTCTGCGACGACGAGTCTAATAAATTTTCAATGGCTCATGATATCCGTAGGGATCGTAGCTTTCTCTCTCTCGAACAGCTATATACCGGCCAACTCGCTTACTTATTACCATCGCATTAGCTTTTTGATTAGAGCAACGCGCACAGCTCGCCAGCTAGCTCCTAGCTCATCCTTTGTCGAGTTTCCTCGCAGCTGCTGCTGCTATCTCCATTCTCTGTAGCTCTCTTTCTCTCCCCCCTTTGACTCCTCGAACTTTGTCTCGATTTCCTCGTGTTTCTCATTTTGTCGTCTTTTCATCTTTTATTCTGTAGCTCGCGCAGCCGATTGTTGTTGCTCCGGGACCGTCTAATTGGCTTTTTACTCGGGATTATTTATTTAAAACTCAACCTGCAGCTCTCGTAAAGTTTGCTTCGTGCGCTACACGAGGGCTTAATAAATTTACGAGATTATAATACGGGAATAATAAGCGGTGCGCCAACCTGTATAAGTGTTGAGTCAGCTGCACGGGCCACGAGTCCTCGAGCGCCGCCCGCCCGCGCGCGCCTGGCCCTTACATCTTCCATAAATCGCTGAACCACCGCCACCGACTACATGCTCATGCGAGTGTAATATTTGACGACATTTACTCCGATTGTAAATTTAAACTAGTGCAACGCGCAACGTTATAGTAGTAGCTTCCCCCCTCCCTCATAATGGATGATACATTAATTTCTGAAATATACTTTAACCGCAGCCGAGGTCCGGGAGCATATATATTCAATCGCTCGGGCCAACTTTTAGAAGCACTTGCTCTTTTTTCTCTCACTGAGGGGGATTTTCTTCTTTTTTTCGGCAGAAGATTCGATAACCGAGGAAATTTTCATGGCAGCTGCGGAAAATAACGCGATCGAAAAACTTTTTTTGCCCTTTCATCGAGAGCTTTTTTAGCTTGGCCGAGACTGATAACATCGCGCCCGCTTGTTCTTGAAAAAAGTTTCAAATAAATGAAGTTTCAGCGTGAAATTATTATTTTCACAAAGTTGTTATACGTTAGGGCGGCTGCTGCTCGTCTTTTTTTTTATATGTATAACTATAATATGCGAGCTGAGCTTGGAGGCTACGTTTTATCAACCCTTTTTATAGCCAAAATTATTTTAAAAGCTCTAAACCAATTTCTGGAGCGAACTTTTTTTTATCCCATAAAACTTGGGTCGTATTAGCGCTCGCGCGCTATAGCATCAGAGTCGATTCCAGCATGCGTATTAGTACACGCGCGCAGTCCTTTGCACGAAAAGTGTTATAGCCTCGCGATGCCAAAACTATTAGCAAGTCTTTTATTAAATTTTTAGCATTTTAAATGTTGCAGCTTTTGGTGCAAGCACCAGTCCTCTACGTATAGATGCTAGCACACGTTCCCTATATATATAGGTAGCGGGGCTAAATGCTCCGTCAGCCAGGTCGTGTGGCATGCACGTATAGTATACACGTATATAATGCCGAATTGCTGCTGACGCGACGCGATCGGCTATACACATGCGATTGCACGTCACACCCTTCTTCGGGCACATTCTATGCAGACTGCAGAGTACTATGGCCGCTTGTGGCTGTGTGGGTGTGTGTGTGTGCTGCGCGCTACGATGCACCACGCGCCCTGTATGTACGTATTACGCTACAAGAATTGCGCTCGCGCGCGAACTCGCTCCTCGATAATTGGAAATTCAACGTTGCGCAGCTGTAGCAGAAAAAAAAGGGTGGCACTTTGTACTAGCGAAACTGTGCAGAGAGGGTAATTTCGCCTCTTTTTTTTTTTTATATTTTTCGGTTTTTCATTACAAATATGTTTTGTGCATAAGCTCGATGCACAGCGAGGAGAGGAGTAAAAAGAAACGGAGAGCTCGATATCGTGGCTTAACGCGACGAAAGAAAGTTTAGAAATAATGCGCGCGATGCGTATTCTAAGTGGCTAGTTACAGTTTAAACAATCATTAACACTTTGCTATCTGAATTTTGCAGGCCTCGCGTATTTGGCGCGGTAATAGTGTAGCTGCAGATTTTGGTATAGCTGGTATATAGTGCTTGGCTTGGCAGTTTGTAAATCCTTTAAACTAAAGCCTACGGTATCAACCACATAGATCCACACGTACACGCGTCGCACGTGTGGCAATGTATTTGCTTATTAAACTTCATCCGGTGAACTGAGCGCGGTTCAACGAGAGAGAGAGAGAGAAAGAGTAAGAGAGAAAGAGAGATAGATAGAGTAAGAGATAGAGAATGCAAGCTCATCTGCAGTAGTCGTCTAATGGCATTTATCAGTTGGAAGCTAAACTAGTTAAATCTCTTTGCGCACAGCGAGCAGCCGCCACGCTAGGGAACGAGAAGGATAGAGAACGAGAGGGAGAGGGAACGATAGCGACGAAAGATAAACCAAAAGCAGCTCTCGATACGAGTGTAAGCGGTAACGGTGGAGGTGGAGGTGGCGGCGGCGGCGCAAGCGAGCGAGCGAGCTAGCTGCGGGTGCTGCGCGCAGCTCTCCGTTCAATGCCGCGACTATAAAATCCGCAAACACTGCAAGCTCGAGCCCTGCTCAGCTGTATCGTGCGCTCGTGCTACTCTTGAAGAATGGAGAAAATGCCTTGCACCGTCTTCGTGAGTGAGAGAGAGAGAAAGAGCCAAGTACGTATCTTGAGCTTCTTTTTCTTCAGCACACGCACAAAAGACGTTCGCTCTGGCGTACGTTTAAACAAGAGAGAGGGAGAGAGAGAGAGCGAGGAAAGCGAGAGAGCGGCATAGCGAGTTATAGCAAGGAAAAAGCTTGTTATTTGTACCCATGCGCGCACGTATACTATAATAATACATACATATACGTACACATATACATACAAAGGCGGGAGCTTATACTCGCAAGCTCGCAGGGCCGCTTCTCGTTCGCATTTCGACGTTGTACCTACGCAGCTCGAGCTCTGGCGATATTTCACTTTAACCAGGGCTCCGTGCAACTATGACTTTAAATATTCAGGCGATTCATTCTAGCTATACTGCACGCGCACCAAGACTACTACCGCTATACACGGGGAGGAGGGCATCGCTTGTGCGCGATACCACACGCGCGCGTATCTCGCGGGACCTCCAAACGCTCCTCGTGCGCGCCATTATACAAACATAAAGCTCTGCTGCACACACACGCGCGCGCGCGTATAAGGCAGGTCGAAAAGAAAAGGCACGCCTGCACCTCTCTATGTGTGCAGCTGCATCGCTCATTTGAAAATTCTCAAAGGAGATTTGCCGAGCCCGTCAAGGACGTTAAGAATAATATACGCTTCTTCTCGGGGCTCTGGAATTTAAGTGCGCGCCTGCTGCAGCTCGCTGTGTGCGCGCGAGTATTGACCCGTAAAAAGTTAGCCTTGTAAAAGCTTCGCGCTGACACCCGTATATACGTATATCTACGCTCATAATATACGAATGCATAGGTGTCTGTGTGTACACAAGACAGTTGAGAGGGATGAGGTATGTTATTTAACGGTTGGCGTGTGTGTGTGTGTGAGAGCCTCCGGGGACGCACTCGACGACAGTGTCACGAGGTCAACCGAGTGCTCGTTGAGCTTTTGTATATTTGAACTTGGAAATCCGAAAGCTTTTGACGATAATTGCTTTTTTGCGAGTATCCGCGAGTCAACTTATGCGCACGACACCGAGAATACTCATTTCCATATGTGAATGCGTAAACCGAAAGCTCCTGCGGCTGATACGTGTGTGTGCCCCGCAGCACGTATACCGCTGCGATGCGCGACGACCTCATCTACCAACGTTATTTTGGCATAGAGAAAGACGCGTACGTGGAAAGAGCTATAACGAAACTATCAGAGAGTTTCGCGTACGTATACGCGATCCAAGGAAATTTAGAAAACAAATTCATCAGCGAGCTTTTCAGCTTTGAAAATGAGACATGAAAGGAATTTGCGATCGCGACTATATAAACGTAGATCTAGACCGCGGCTGGACGTAGTTCGTTGCAATTTCGACCTTCACTTTTGGTGATTTTGAACAAGCGATCCAGCGTAAAAATAGAAACAGTGTGAGCTCTATGGGCAACCACTCAGATGATTCCATTGTCAACAAAAGTGACAATTATAGGAAAAATAAATATACCATGTAATACCCATAGCCTAACATTTTAAATGAAAATGATATAAATGAATGATGTGATTCTTAACTTATGAAACAGCAGCCGTTTTGTTACTTGAAGAAACGATTCCGACTCAAAGCCGATCCGAAAAAAATAGTGTGGTAGGTTGCACAAACGTTTCAATTTCATAAAAATTAAAGATAAAATTTTTTAAAATTTGCACACTGGCATTAACGTGTACAACACATAAAGATCGATAAAGGTATTGGAAGCATGTCCTCCATAAATTTTTTAATCTGATATGTTTATCAAGACCAATCCAATTAATATGTTGATCAAGTAAACATTGAATTAGGCGCATTTGCCGGACTATGGGAAAAATTTATGAATACATGGGATAAAATGTTTTCCAATATATAAAACATTTATTGGCAATCGAATCAACCTACATAACTCTCATGATACGATTTTTACGTTGGATGACTCTTATGTCTTCAATATTTTTCGAAAAGCATCCTTGCACACGATCGCGTGATCACGTAAAATCTAGAAAAAAAGTCTGACGTTAAGTCGAAAAGCAAGTCGAACGTTACGTTGCATCGACGAATAGCTATTATTTGCTCGGGCGCATGAATTTTCATTGGTGAGTTGCGCAAAACTCCGACGGGTACAGTGCCGCGTCTGCCGCCTGTTTGTGTATACATATACATACATGGCAGCTCTCAAATTATAAATATACAACAGAGTTTCTATATATAATCTGATTTGTAAGGAAATCACGGCCGAATGCATATGCGCGCAGACGGTGGGCACGCGCAGTGCGAGCTCAGATTTCCTCTGCCGAGCTAACTCCTGTGGTTGTGTATGCTTGAATATTGAACGCCAGCTAGGCAAGATGAACTAATACCGTTATATATACATACATATACGCACGCTCGCTCTAGTCACTCACCGATTCATACACTCACGCCCACCTGATATTGTCTGCCGCTATCGTGTAAAGCAAATTCTGCGCTGCCGCTGCAAAACCCTGGACCGTACGCTGCCATGCAGAGAGAGAGAGAGACAGAGCTTCGAATTGCGCGAACCAAACGAACTGAAAATACCTCGCAAAATTTTCAACGCTGTATACATGAATATTGAGTGCGCGCACGGGCATCGATTTTTTCTCGGTAGCATTAAATATGATAAGTGATGTTTGCTTACCCACAGGCGGCCTCCACCACCACCAACATCGCTGCGAGCTTACTTAATATGCGCAATTCGAGAATCAATAGCGAGCCGCTCTTTAGCGCGAGGCCCGTAATTATGGCCCTTTTTTGTCAGTGTTTTACGACTCTTTATTCTCTCAATGATACATCTTGCTATGTATCAAAACTAAACAATTGCGAAAAGCTCTATTATCCAGGTCATTTATCACATTCTGCATACATTATACTACATATCTATATTGCAACAAAAAGCATCGGAGCTTGCGAGCGTGCATCGGAATCAAATATATAATAGTTGAAATCGAGGAACCAGAGTCACGGGGACACAAGGGGGGGAGGTGGGACACGGGGAGAGAGCGGGCTAGTATAGAAGAGGAGGAAACTTTGTTTCAAACGTTCATTTATACGGAAACCGATGAAATACGCCCTTTTGAAACTTGGCTGGAGCGCGCGTAACAATGGTCCGATTGTTATCACAAATCCCAAATGGTCATGAATATCTCTCTCTCGTTCTCGCTCTCTTTCGCTCGCAGCTCCACTTTTTCTTTCTCGTTCATCTTGTTTCGCACTTTTAATTTTCCACGTCATGTTATTACTAGCTCGCACAACAAAAATTCTCCCTTTTTTCGCTTTCTCTCTCTCTCTCTCTCGCCCTGCCTCGACATGGCTCAGTGGCAGCATACGCGAGAGTAGAGAACATTTTTTTTCAGCGCACACTACACCTTCTTCGTGCAAAATCTCATTTTAACTATTCAGCTCGAGCCATTCTTGTTTTAACCCCTTTAACGTTTTCCCTTTTCTCTACTGTTACTGCTTTAACATGTACTTTTCCCTGTGTATGCGCTCGTTCACTGTGTGTGTGTATATGCTATGTACATCTAATAGTGGTAGCTCATAGTCTGCTGACTGGGCTGCTCCGAGCTTGGCTATATGTGTGTATGCACGATGGTGCTTTTGTGGTATAGCCCTGCATGCCACTTAAAAACGCCTGCAACTACCGTGTCGTTGTTACTGCCTCTGCTGCTACTGCTACTGCTGCTGTTGCGCCAATCGATTTCTTTGTTCAGCGGGAAAATTCTTGAAATAAGCCACGTGCATGCTGTGCGCGCAACGCCCCTACATATACACACGTTTAGGAGCTACGCACGAGTGCGAAAATTATACGCGAGTGTATAATGGTATTATATGCCTACGCGCGGCTTCGTGGTGTATGCATAAATGCGTGCGACGTTCTGAATCTTGACGGCGCTGCAAGTGGGGGGGAACTATTCGCATATAGATACACAAGGAGGTTCGCAGAGAGGAGGAGGAAAAAGACCTTGCCGTACCTCCATGCTGGTACATGCTGGTACACGACAAAGCGTAATATAATGTGTGCATTATATTAAAGTTTTTGGGCGAGGGCTGCGTTTCAAAAGCTTGAGGGGTGAATTCATCATTTCAATTGATTATTAATAGCGTGTAAAATTGCTTATCGACTGCTCACGCTGCGCAACGCGCGCAACACTGACAGTTTCGAGCAAGAAATTGTATCCGCACATCCCTCGATGCTAGCTCGCGGTGCACTTTTATGCATACGCACAATTCTGATATATGCAGCATTATGCATACACACGATGTGCTGGCGGGCTCGAGCTACGTAGAGCTTTTTCCGTCGAGGATATTCTCAATTGAATGTTAGCATACGTGCGCAACGTTAAACGAAAAAATTCCTCGCTTTTTTCCTCGCGCTTCCTTTTTCTCTCTTTATCTCTCTCTTTCTCTTTCTTCCTTTCTCTCTGTGAGCGTCGAACTCAATGCCTATATGTTTTATTGTCGATCATCGTAAAAGATATTTTATAGTCGTTTTATTGCTTGAAAATTTTAACTCAGCGCATCTTATGATAGAGGATGTCTTAAATACTGCGTATACGTAACTATTGCACTATATTTTTTAGTACATAAACAGTACTCGGATAAAATGCTCGATTATCAACTGAGATAGACTTGACAGATGTATAATTCTCATAGATGATGGACTGGTAAAAAACATTCATTGGTACTCTTATTATTTGAGCAGCTCTGGACGGGTGTTGACATATTAAAAGCTAGATTAATAATCTCAGACGTTGAATTTACGAGATGATTTACTTTTCTTGATTTAGATAGAGTCGAGGAGTTTGGCTAAGCATGTGCGTTGTGTATGACGTCACGAAAAACATGCTCACAAAAATTTTGGAACCACTCGTACTGAGTTACTGACAGCTTTGATTTAAAAGGTATCATATTATATACTGTTTCATGCAGAATTAATGTACATTTAGAAGTTAAAATTAATTGATAGAAATTTTTAAATAATTACAAGTGACCAAAAAATGACAATTAGAAATATTTTTAAATAAATAACTATTAAATGGCACATTTTTTGCGGTTTTGCTGTGATAATTATGTTACCAATATTAAATAAATTTTGAATGACTTGATGATAAAAATTTAACCGTTTCAACCATCGTAGGTACGATAATTGCATTTTAAACCACTAGATGGCGAGCAACTTTAACTGTAAATCTGCAAGTGCTAAAGTAAAAATATCTGTTTATAAGTCAAAAGTCTATTTTTACTTCATAAATTTATTTTGGCTTCGCCTCGTATATGACAATCGAATGTGGAACTCGAGGCTTCGCGCTCGTACATAGCTAAATGCTTCGTTCGCATCTGCAGGCCTGCCAGCTTAATGTGAATTCCCTCTCTATCTCTTTCTGCTGGTAGTATATACATGCAACAATTCGAGCATTTGATTTTGCAGCGAAAGGTGGATGTGCATTCTCTCGCTGATCAACGTCGTTTAGTACTGACAATGACTTAAATGTACTAAAGCTGCACAAATATATTTTAGAAACATTTACAATACATCATGATAATGAAAAACAAACGTACATGTTCGTAAGTTGTTTGTTTTTTATAATTTAATCGGAAGACGCCCTGACTGTTAACAACGGCTGTTGTGTCAAGTTGGAATTCAAAAGACACATGTTTAATAACTCAAGTTATTAAATAACCTAGCCTATTTTTAATGCAGTTATTAATATTACTGATCTTCATTTTTTCTGAACTTCTTGCCACATAGCATTTCGTGACTTGGCAAGGTACTATTTCGATGAATCTATATCCACTTTTCTGTAACGAGTGCCTGGCTTCATGCATATACACGTAAATATAAGCAGAAAGTACATTCCGAATCGTACTGGAAAAATACTTCTCAAACTCTTTTTGCTTAAAGTTTATATTCGTATAAGACGCGTACGGAAACTCAAGAGCCAAAATGAAAAATCATAGGGAAGAACGGACAGCTATCTGTTATCACCTTAGCGTCTATGTACGTATAAACCATGTAATAAGAGAGAGGAGGGGGGG
>NW_019641617.1:19889-62147 GCF_000599845.2 Trichogramma pretiosum | reverse complement strand
GGGGGGGGGGGGGGGGGAGATATTATACATAAGAATAAATAAAAAGCTATTGTTACGAAGTGTGAGTAACCGGAAAATTTTTTGCCCCATTACAACTTACTTTTTATGCACAGTAATAGAGTTTTAAATTTTAAATGACAATTCTGTAGAGAGTTCTGAATTTATTTAAAAGCTTATAACCATAGTCAATCGTAAAATTTCAATGTGAGCTAATAGTCAAGTAAGTCATTTCTTTTTTTCTTTGATTTTATACGCATTCACTCAGACTTCAAGTTTACCGCGCTCACACACGAAATGCAGATAGCGGATAACTGCATAATTTCACGATCATTCTCGCCGTATGCCGCCGAAAATTGAAAAGTCAGCTTGTAGGAAAAAAAATAACTGCCGATAAGTAGCGATTGCATAACGTAGAATAGAAAGGATCCTATATAGCGACGATTGAATTTTCCCTCAATCGCGACTCGTTTCTTCCCTTATTCCATTTGGTGTTTTTTTTTTCCTATAAGAGGACCCGAGTCTTCGTGGAGCTCGTCTTCGCCGTACGTACAGTAGTCGTCATCGTTATATCGTGCACATCCGTAAAAGAACATAGAAAAAGGGAAAAGAACGAGAGTATACATATTTGTTTTCCTTCGAGAGAACGTCGCAAGATAGAAAAATAGTCGTCGATGCATCGGAGAAAAAAGGGTTTTGTAGCGCGAAGGTGTCTTTTTCCGAGACAGGTTGCCCGACACAAGGATGCGTGCGCCACTAGTCGCTCTGAAACGTTGGATGATAAGCTCGTCAGTGTCGTTGCTGCACTGCTTTATAAAGAGATTGATGATTGCTCTGATAATGCATTTATTGAGGCATCATTTTTTTCTCTTTCTTCTTCTTCTCGTTACGTACGTCGAGTTTCAATCGGTCTAACGGAGCAGCTATATGCAGGGAAACGTCATAATTGAAATCGTTACGCGTACTCGTCGAGTGCGAGAAAAAAGGGTCTAGAAAAAAAAACGAGTGTATTAACGAGCTATTAATAATATAGTCGCATTAAGAATGCATTTGTCACGCAATTGTCATCGTCGTTTCTAGCGCTCGGCTCGTTCGTCATCATCAATTAACGGTCAGCATGGAAGAAGCATGTGTTATGTGCATTCGACGTATTTAACAGGCGAGGCTCTGCTGATCCCCTGTAAACGCGCGCGGCTCTTAATGAGAAAATTTCTTGCTCATTCACTCCCTTTCGAGAGAGCTTTTTCAAATTATTATTTACCCAACGGTTAAGCGTGTGTGCGTGCGTGTGTGCATGTATGCGCGCGGGAGATTTTCATTTTCGTTCACGTTCCGGACGAATTTTTTCATGCCATATCGCAAACAAGCCGCAAAATTACACGCTCAAAGATGAGCTCAAGAATAACGAGGCACGCTGCCACATAGCCATATCATCGATGCACAACAGCGATGTAATTATATTACGAGCAAATTAGGATGTATGAATTTGCCATATGCCTTTTGAGTATTCGCGTCACGCGTGCATTTGCAATATCATTTCGTGTATATAAGCACGTCTACATGTGTATAAAATACATCACATGTATACATACGAACGAGAGCAAAGAAGGGATTTATATTCGCGCGCATAGAAGCTGTGCGAGAGCGCGACAAAGTGCGAGGCTGGCGCTACGTTAGCTTTACTTTCCGACACATATCGTGGCTACACATAATAATAATGACGATGATAATAATAATAATGATAATAATATATAGCGCCTGTGTGGGTGTATGTGTGCTTTTTGCTGGAATATTCATAGTAGCTCGTGCGCGCACGTAGTCGATGCGACGCAGAGTACAGCACATGCGCGCACGCCTAGCCCTGGCAATATATACTTTGATTACGTCAGAATTTTCGAAAAATCTACGATATCGTTAAAACGTATACGTAACGATGTTTTCAGCTCGGTTTCAAAAGCTCGATTACGGGCCTGCAATAAAAGTTAAATTTTTTTCCAACAAAATGCGCACGACTATGAAGTTGGCGTGTGTATTTGTTGCGCGATCGCCAACACGTGCCACGAGTGCTGCACGAGCTACGAGCGCGCGAGCAACATTACTTACGATTATGTATACAACTTGCACCAGCGTTTGTTGCAACAAACTGCCGGACCGTTACGCGCGGCCATCGATATAAGAGTCGTCACGTATGAGAGTCATTTTACAAAAGCTTCAAAGCTCCCAAGTTTTTCATCGTTTTCACATTGTGTACGTGTGTGCGTGTGTGTGCTCGCTCATATATATAAGCAATCTCCTTTTCTCAAAGCTCGTTCGAGCTTTTGCGCGAGCGGGCGCGCGCGGCACACACACATACGCGTGAGCGGTGCGCTGGAAAGAGATCGTAAATAAAACGAGCTTTTCATTTTTCCCGTGTGAGAAGTGGAAACATAAATATCATCTTCTGCTGGGCGCTCTCACTCTCTCTCTCTGCCTCTGTAAACTGTATACAGTACAGGTGAAATGGAGAAAAGAAATAGTGAGATACACAAAGGAAGAAAAAACAACAAGTCGCATAACTGCAGTTTGAAAGCTGCCGCGAAAGGAGATTAATCAAAACATCGCAACCTCGATGTATGGCAGATCTAAAAATATTTCATTGTTAGGACGAAAAAGACTGCAGATCAGTTATCAATGATCCCGGGAGAGAGACGAGTCTCGGAAATGCATTTGCATAATGAAAAATTTTGGAAGACAAAATAAACTGTTGTTGTTGTTGTCGTATTATACATCCGCGCGCACAAGAGGTCTAAAGATATTCCGTAGGACAAAGTTCATTTGTCAGAAAACACAACGACGACGCGCTAGCTAGCAAAAGATAAGATACAGAAAGAGAGGGAGGAAAAGAGAGAGAGGAAAAGCGCGCGCAGAGAGCATGAAAGTCTTTAAGCTATTCTTGCTCGGCGGCATTAAGGCACTTTCCACGAAACCGCAAGTATAAGTAATCTTAAATTCGTGGCGTTCCTCTTTTTTTTTGCATGTAGCCCTGGCATGACACTCGCTCTGCCGAGCGCGCCCGAGATTTAAAAGCACACGCTGCAGAGACTTTATCTCGTTGTCCGCCGCTCGCGTACAAAAGCGAGCGAGAGAGAGAGAGAAAAGTACGTCGACGTCGCCAGAGAGCTCGGGTGCACGTAGATATATACGGCAGGCAAGATAACTCTTATATTAATTCGAATCGTTCTATTTCACCTTATTAAGATCTTGTGCCACATCGGGAAAAGGACGGTATCTGCGGAAAATATTCATTCGGGAAAAAGGGTTTTGTCGGGAAAATTGTTTCGGCAAATCGCAGCAGCTTCGGGGTAACTTAGATTCGGGAAAGTGACCGTGAATCAAGGAGGATAATACGTACTCGAGAGCTGGCAGGATTTCGCTACGAAATGAATTTTGCAAATCACAATGGCAGTCGCGCGCTCACTGCATATTATATAATATACGTCGGGACTCAAAGATTATACGACGCTCACATACACGCGCGGCGTGCAGCCATGCGCTAGCGAACGTGTGCTCGTAGACTATATAGCTGCGGCGCATAATACAATTATTATGCCATATTCTGCGGAGGGAAACATTTCAATGACGTACGTACGTATTCTATTTCCTCGTCGTTCCGACTATAGATATTTATCGGCACATTATGCGTACAATATAGTGCAGGGGAGGCGGGCGGGGCGCGCATGCATCCATGCATAGCTCGACTGGCGCAGAGAGGGACAGAGAGAGAGAGAGAGCTCGAGTCGGAAGAGAGCCTAGAGAACACCAGGGTTCATCATTAAATGTTTGTAGGACGCTATACACGTATAATGAAGCGCCCCAGGTGGTGTGCGGCACGACATTACATGCGCGAAGCAGCTCGCACAGTGCTGCAGCCGCGTAGTGCAGTGTGTTTGCTTTCGCAGCGACAACCACGAGACGATTAGCTTTGCCGCAAGCCTTTCCAGCGCGACCCTCGCACGAACGGCGACCCATACCAGTACTATATATCTGTCCGTTGTTCGTGTATCGCATGGACGTCGGACGCGCGTAGTACGTGTGCAGCAGTGCAGCTCGCACACACATCCGTGCCTCTGTCCCCGGCTAGACGACAGCTAGATCGTTATTATCGATACTTATCGTCGCTAATTCGAGCGACCTCCCCCCGATTCAGCCGCTGCTTGCGAGCTTCAAAACTTCAAAAGATGTGCTCGCGTATACGTCAACGTGGACGCGCGGACAAGCGACATAACGGCGACTTTATCACCCTCTATAATGATTCGCTTCGGCCCTCTAACGAAGCGCTCTATTAATGATGAATTGAATACCTACATGTACGCTTGGCTTACGTGTTTTCCCCCCGTCTGATTGACAGCCTCGAAACTGCACATCTAGACGTCGGATTAAAGCGCGCCCCGTAATTATTAAGTAGAAGAGAGCCTCTTTTTCTCGCTCAAATTATTAATGGCAATATTTGTTTTTTGGCGCTGCTTACAGAGTCTGACGCTTTG
Source organism: Trichogramma pretiosum (assembly GCF_000599845.2). NCBI lineage: Eukaryota > Metazoa > Arthropoda > Insecta > Hymenoptera > Trichogrammatidae > Trichogramma > Trichogramma pretiosum. The sequence continues at coordinate 57,627 of NW_019641617.1, read as the reverse complement.
GAATTGAGCGCGAGTCGCCCGAGATGTGAGATGCTCGAGGCGAGAGCTTGCAGACGATGAGGCCGCCGACGAGCGCCGGCAGGGAAAGGATGAGGCCTCCGCCTCCCCGGCTCCTCGCGAGCCTCGAGCGAGTCAATAAATCTCTGCTCTATCATGTTCTGCTGCAACTGCTGCTACTAGCGCTCTCCAGCCGGGCGGAGGAATGCCCGTCATCCGAGCTCATTCCCGGCTGTCCCTGCTACAACTTCGAGGGTGGACTCTTTCTCGAGTGCGCCGGTGCGACCGAGGATACGCTGCGCACTATTCTACTGGGAGTCATGAATGCAGTTGGTAAGTCGGAGGCCGCTCCTGGCTTTCCTGTGTGTGTACAGCCAACGAGCCACTATACGTGCTAAACTTTTCTCCCTCGTCTCTAGCTGGCTCACCCCCGGCTGCTTTCTCGCTCGTGTGTCTCTTAATTTTTTTATTTGCTTTTGTTTTTTTAATATAAACTCGCTGCGCGCGCGTACACACAACACACACACACACGCTCGAACGTGACGCGGAAGATGCACCCCTACCCTTGGGGTGGCAAAATACTTTCTAGCTGCTAATCAATTTTACAAACTTTAAACTCGTTCTGTTGCTTATTGCCAGCTGCACACTAGCGGCTTGAAACTTCAACGAATTATGAAGTTCGAGTCGCGATGTAATGCGCGCACTCCTATATAAATGAATGTCACACACTAATTTATTCTAAGAGACGTAAAACGGAATTTTGCAGGAGACAATACGGTAATCCAGTCGCTGAGTGTCTACGAGCTCGACAGGGCGATCGAAGAACTGCGGGACGACGCTTTCCCGTCGGGGGCGCAGATCAGGCACTTGCAGATCTCGCACTCGTCGCTGCGCGACATCAGCGAGTCGGCTTTCAGGAATCTCGAGCGCAGTCTCGAGTCTCTGGCTCTGCTCTCCGGACGTTTGACCAACGTGCCGCAAAACGCCCTGTCCAAACTGCATAAATTGACGGCCCTGGATCTCGAGTCGAACCTCATACCCGAGCTGTCCTCCTACTCTTTTTACGGCTTAAAACTTGTGAAATTGATTCTCAAGGGTAATCAGGTGTCGAAAATCTCGGAATATGCATTCGGCGGCCTCGAGGATTATCTGACCGAGCTCTATCTCGAGGAGAACAAGTTGAAACTTTTCCCCATGACGGCGCTGCGACGACTGCACAGTCTCGTCGAGCTGCGGCTGGCTTGGAACGAGATCTCGAGCTTCAACGACGACGGCCACTCGACCCTCAAGTCGCTGCGCAACCTCGACCTGAGCAGCAACAACTTCGACGAGCTCAAGGCCGACTGCTTCAGGCCGTTCCCCGCCCTCAAGACGCTGTCGCTCTATCTGAACAACATCGAGGACGTCGACAAGCGGGCCTTCGTCTCGCTCACCAGCCTCGAGTCGATCGACCTGAGCCACAACAAGATCGTATTCCTCGACTCGAACACCTTCAAGGCCAACGAGCGTCTGCGCACCATCGAGCTGAGCCACAACCACATACACTACATCGGCGGGGTGTTCGCCGGCCTGCCGGAGCTGCGCGAGCTCTTCCTCGCCGAGAACAACATCCTCGAGATCCCGGCCGACGCGTTCGTCGGCAGCATCGGTCTGTCGGTCATTTACATGCAGCAGAACGCCATCAGGCGCATCGACGGCCGCGGACTGTCGAGCCTCAGCCAGCTCGAGCAGCTGCATCTGACGAGCAATTACATCGAGCGGCTGCCCGTCGACTTCTTCGAGCAGTGCGACAATCTGACCTCTTTGTTTTTGGACGGCAATCGCATCCGAGAGCTCAGCATCGGGACCTTCTCCAAACTGAACGAGTTGCGCGAGCTGCGCCTGCAGGACAATCAAATAAGCGAGGTGAAGCGCGGCGCCCTCTCGCCCCTGTCCTCGCTGCAGGAGCTTCATCTGCAAAACAACTACATCCGCAACGTCGAGACCGGCTCACTGAGCACTCTCTTCAACCTGCAGGACTTGAACCTGCAGGGCAATCAGATCACTCAGCTGGGCGACATTTTCCAATTGTCGGAGATCGACTCGCAGACCAGTCGCTCGCTCGTCTCCATTCAGCTGGACAGCAACAATCTGTCCTCGTTGCACAACAATTCGCTGCGCGGCCAGGTCTCTGTGCGCATAATGTGGCTCGGCAACAACAAGCTCACCCACCTGCAGGCGCCACTTTTTCGGGACTTGATGCTCGTCGAGAGGCTCTACTTGACCAACAACTCCATCGTGAAAATCGACGACGCGGCCTTCGAGCCGATGCAGGCGCTGCGATTCCTCGAGCTGAGCAAGAACAAGCTCAGCCGCGTGACCGATCGCACCTTCTCGGAGCTGAGGGAGCTCGAAGAGTTGTACCTGCAAGATAACAGCTTGAGCCGTCTCGATCCTTACTCTTTTTCGGCTCTCAAGAAACTTCGCGTGCTCGATTTGTCGAATAATTTTCTCACGGTCCTGCAGGACGGCGTCTTTCAAGCCAATCTGCCCATTCGAAACTTATACCTGAGAAACTGCTCGATCGAGAGCATCGAGAGCGGCGCCTTTCAGGGCTTGAACGAGCTCGTCGAGCTCGATCTGTCCAAGAATAAATTAACCGTTCAAGCTCTGCGGAGGCTGCAGATATCCGGCCTGCAAACGCTCGACGCTTCGAAGAATAATTTTAGTCAACTTTCCGAGCACAGCTTTACGGGCCTGCCCTCGTTGCAGCACTTGATCCTCGACGACGTGCAGATATCGCAAATACCCGAGACGCTCTTCATACTGAACGTCAACTTGGCCAAACTTCATTTGAACCGCAATCATCTAAAAACTCTGCCCCCGGGCATCTTCGATAATTTGCTCTCGCTGAAGGAGATCAAGCTCAATTACAATCGTCTGAGCAGCGTGCCGTACTCGGCACTGGCGAGCGCCAAAAATTTGGAGAGCCTGTCTCTGTCGCACGGCGATATAGCCACCATCGACGTGGCCAGCATGTCGGGCTTGAAGCATTTGCGCGATATCGACCTCGGCCACAATCGCATCGAGTCCATGTCGGGCTTCGCGCAGGCCAACTTGTCCAAGCTCTTCTCCGTCGACTTGAGCCACAATCAGCTGGCCGTGTTGCCGGCCAATTTCTTCGTGCACTCGCCGATGCTGAAGCACTTGGACCTGTCGGAAAACCGATTCCGCCAGATACCCTCGATGGCGCTGTCCAGTCAAAATCTGCCCGGGCTCTCGTGGCTGAATCTCACTCGCAACCCGTTCCAGAAGATACACGATATCTCGACGGACGCCAAGTATCCGCTCTTGAACGAGCTTCATCTGTCGTACACGAACTTGACGCTGCTCACCTCGCAGGACTTCGAGGCCTTCCCGGCGCTCGAATATTTGCACGTAAATCACAACGGCATATCGCGCATATCGCCGGGCGCTTTTCGCAGCCTGCCGAACCTGCACACCCTCGACTTGGGCGACAATAGTATCGACATCTTACCGCAGGAGCGACTCCAGGGTCTGCAGCACCTCAGCATTCTCAATCTCACGCACAACAGATTGAAAGAGCTCGAAGAATTCCCGGAAGATCTGAAAGCCCTGCAGACACTCGATCTATCGTTCAATCAAATTGGTACCGTAGGCAAAGTCACATTTAGAAATCTCGTGAACTTGGTCGAGCTGCATCTGTACGGCAACTGGATCAATACCATATCCGGCGATGCTTTCAAGCCGCTCAAGAAACTCCGGCTACTTGATCTCAGTCGAAATTACCTGGAGAATCTGCCGCTTAATGCTTTTCGACCCCTCGAGACGCAAATACGCAGTCTAAGGACCGAAGGTAAGGAATTTTTTCATATTATTTCACTCGGGCTCCGCGACAGAAGAGATATAAAATTTTACGATACGATGTAGCCGCGTTTGTCCCGAGTCGTGCTCGCGCGCGCTTATTGAAACATCCAATATAAATTTGCTGCGGATATCTTGCCTGTTGCAGCTGCAACGCAGCAGCGAGGAATTTCAAAATTCGATTGATGTTCATTTTTCTTTTGCTCACAGAAAATCCACTCAACTGCGGCTGCGAGTCACAAGAGCTGTGGGAGTGGCTGCGCGACCATCAAAAGCTCGTGGGTCGCGGTGGAAGCAGCGTCGAGGTCGAGGGTGGGTTACTGCGCTGCGACCAGCCGCCGGAATTGCGCGGCCTCGTTTTTCTCGATCTCGACCCGCATACCTTCTGCTCGGCGCCGCTCGTTCTCAAGCTTGCCATCCAGGACATACAACCCTACTCCGTGCTGGTGTCTTGGCAGAGCAGAAATCACTCGGGCCTGCACGGCTATCAAGTGGCTTATCACGCCCTCGGCAACGTCGACGAAGTAAGTGTAGGTTTCGCAACTTTTTTACACATTTAATTTTATATCCTCTCGATGTCGTTTGCATCTTTTAACGTTGCCGAGAAAGACGATCGCGCGCGATGCACTTTAAACGTACGCGATGAATAGAGAGAAAACGAAGGAAAATCAATACGTGCAATACAATATGACTGAATACAATTTGCAGGTACGTGGAAAACTTTTGGACCCGAAGACGCGCTCGGTGCGCCTGAGCAGATTGAGCCCGGACACGCGCTATCTCATTTGCGTGCTCGGCCTGGGCAGCTGGGGCACGCCGATCCCCGAAGACTTGAGCTCGTGGAATTGGAACTCGACGTCGGCGGCGGCGTCCGTGTCCTCCTCCTCGTCGCAGCAGGACGAACTTTTGGAGAGCTCTGCGCATCCGGTAATGGTGAACTCTCCGATGTCTCGCTGCACCGAGGTGCGCACCCTCGAGTCGCCGAGCTCGCAAATCGGCGAGGGCGCCGTGGGCGATCGCAGCAGTCTCGCGAGCCTCCTGACTCGCCGGCTGGGCCTCATCGTCGGCAGCTGCATGGGCTTCGTCGTGTTCATCGTGCTGATCTCGGTGCTGGGCTACATGAAGATGAAGAAGCAGCGCGCCCAGGCCAAGCGCGAGCAGCCGCTGGCGCCCAATCCCCCGGAATACCTGTCCTATCGGCACTTCTCGCTGCAGAGCGGCGACCGACCGGACAACAACGCCTGCCCGAGCTTCATAGGCACGACGGCCCTGAACTCGTAGCAAAAGCACCCGGCGGACGACGAGCAGCAGCAGCAACACGACATCGAGCTCAAGAGCGTCAGTGAGTTTTTCGGTTGATTCGCTGCGCGCCGGCTCTTGGCTCTCAATGAGCGCACTCGACTCGTCGGTCGTCAACGATTTATTATTAAAGCAGCCGAGCTTTCAGTCACTCCGAGATATAAGCTTCATTTTTTTATCGACTATACACCGATTTATTTTTTTTATTCTTTTTCCCTACTTTTACGAGGAATTTATATCGTCCACCACCGAGACTGATGTTTTGCCATGTTTGACGTTTTTTTTGTCTCTCTTTTAAAATTTTATGATTGTAGTAAAATATTGACGAGCCATTTGAACGGCTCGTGATTGCATAATCGATTTCTTTTTTATTTATTTATCGTGTATTATATTGTAAGTATATCGAATATAAAGAGCAAAGTTAAACGAGCCGTGACAACGCAAGTGACTACACTGTTTTTGTACGTAAATATACATAAAGTAAATTTAAATATAGTCTAGAATTATTAGTGTCTGATATGATTGCGTGCGGAGGACAGGACGGGTTGTAAGTTACGTATTAAATAATTTTGTATAGTTATGGTAGTTTAAAGAGTGGAACTTATAAATATATAAATTATAAATTATATCTTTATTAAATTTACGAGTATACGAAAGAGTGTGAAAAAAATTCAGAGCGTTTTTTATATGAATTCTATATAATATTATGTAATTATATCGAGTATAATGATTGAAAAGTAATTTGTATTAGTCATTGATCAACGAGTATACATGTGAAAAAGTGCAAACGTTTGACAACCTCGAATAAATTGTTAATACTTTAAGTTGAAGTATGTGTAAGTATCGTGATTGTAGCTGTCGTTGAGGCGTCGATCGATGCGTCGCCGCGCGTCACGCAACTGATTGTTCAGAGCAAATGATGATCTTTCTGCGTCGAGGAATCCCTCACGCGCCAATGTAACGAATCAAACAAATAATGAAATTAAAAAAAAAAAAAAATTATCGTATGACGATATACATCTTGTAAATAGATAGACACTCGAATGACGAATTATAAGTATTCAAAGAAAATTAAAAAAAACTTATAAAAATCAAAAACTTATACAAGTTGAAAATAAATGCAAAAAAGTGACGATTAATCGCTGTTTAACTTGTGTTTGTTATTTAAATAGCCAGCCATCGTAAAGCCTCTCACTATGTATTTATGTTGGATTTGATGCAGTTAAGGCTCTGCGCGCTACACAATCCCAGCGAAAATTTAATCCACTTTCCATATATAATCGCTCGAGTTAATCGGGTCGCGACTTTAACGCTATGCGGATCTTCACCTTTAATAGATAAACGAATTAATTACGTGCTCGGAGAGGGAGAGAGAGAGAGACCCGCTCTCTCGCGCAAGATAGCTTGCGCTCATGGAGCTGCACATCGAGCTTCATCCTTACTTATGCTACTTGCCGCGGCGGATTAGCTATAATTTCGAAATCCGAAGGTAATCAAAGTTGGCGTATTACGTGTGACACCAGCTCGAGCTGGGCACAGCAGCAACAGCAGCAGTACCAAGAGCAGCGGCAGCGGCAGCAGCAGCGTGATTCAGTGAATTTCTCGCCCATCGGATTTCACGCGCTGAACAATTATCTTTCGGCTACGCTCGGCGGCGACGACGACAATGCTCGACGCTTCGCGCGCAAGCGTTCCCTAATTCATTCGGAGCATTATTTTTTTTCGCGCGCGCGCTAGCTCGCTCGCCCGCCCCATAATGGATGCGAAACGGACAAAAAACGCACTCGGCTGCACGAGCGAGAGATTTAAAATAGACAGCACAAAATTCACAGTGTAATTACACAAGTAAGTAAGAGCGAGGGGCGGGAAAGGGAGGAGGGAGGCACGGAGGGAGCGAGAGGCGAGGCAATAATTAATTCTTGGAGTTTCGTCTCTCGACCGTAATGTGTGTCTCTATCTCTGAATATAAACTGCTTCGTACAGATATATAACGGGACGAAGCTATACACTTTGTGCGCCAGTTGTCTATCTACTTCGCCTCTCGCTCTCTCGCTCCGGAGCTCGCTCACCCTCGTCCTCTCTTACCTATGCATGCACCGCACACATACATTTATCACATAGACTCGCGCGCACGATCATACACCCACACACACACACACACACACACGCACGCGCACATGTATATATTTTCCTGTCAACGAGCATCCGTTGCCTTTTCTCCCGTACACGCCTTGGATACGTGTATGCACTGCTGACGGCAGTTGTCACGCACAGTATACGCTGCAGTTCGTTAATACTTATACAATATACGTATACTGCATTTCGCGTTTATATATACGTCACAGTCCGCAGAAATTTAGCCGAGAGCTTAGAAACGTTTTTCGCGCGAAACAATTCAATCACCTGGACGTGTACATGGTATGGTATATACTTGCGGGACGTTATTACTCGCTGCAATTGTAACGCGCGCCAACCGTTCGAACTCTCTATTTTGGAAATTCGCCGCGTTTGAGCTCGAGTGCGCTCGGCCGAGGGAGGAAACGGCAAAAGCATTCCAGCCAAGCAGTTATTCGAACAAATGCGAGAACAGAGCAGCGCGCGAGCCTGCACAATAACCGTGGCTTATAACGCCCGGAAGAGCTCGCCTATCCTTGTGTGTTATGTGCACGTCTGTGTGCGTGTGCGTTATGCGACGGCACAAAACATTTTCAACACCGAATCCTCGTTAACGGACGAGACCTTTACATATATACGAAAAACAATTATCTACGCGTATACATGTTTAGCCGGCTGAAACTCAAAATTATCACTGAATTTTGGGCTTTTCCTCGTGTCGCGTGAGCAGCACTTTTAAACGGGCAAGTTCAAGTTTAATATTATCAAGGCGAGCGCTCGTCCGAGTTTGCGTGTACGGGCACGCGTAGAAGAGCAATTTCGAAAATTATTCTCGAGGCTTTTTTGGCTCACCACAATCCCCACGTGCGGCGCTCGATGCGTGAACGCGAGTATGTGCTTTTTTCTATGCGTTCTGAAAGACTTGGAGATTGTGGTGCGAAACAGGACGAAAAAGACTTGGCTTGCTTACTACTGCTATGCTTTTTTTCCATTCCTCCGAGCTCTAGCCGTATACTCGCACGGCTTTTATTTGCGTTGAAAATATACCATAGACTTTTTTCTGTACTATACCTCTTCCGTTGCAATAAAAATTCTGTAACTTCGTTGTATATGATGTGAGCTAAAGCACGAATTTGCAAAGCTCACCAACTAAGTGATAGTCTGAAAATGTTTCCAAAATAGTTTCACAGGTTGAGCGAATAATTTTTTCTGTCTAGTATAAGTTTTTCCTTCTATTTTCTTTATTTATAACAATTACTGAGTTAAAGTTATCGGGTTAGGTACAAAGTAATTTGATTGAAGTTTGATTGAATTTTCATTGGCGCACATTCATCCCTAAATTAAATAGCAGATAGGAGAAACTACACTGTCACATTCAGCTTATATTAAATTATTATAGAACTCTACTAGTTGAAGAGTAAAATTAACTTCAATTTCGCACCACCAAAACACTGCCAATTTCGATTATTAATACGAATACAAGAGATAAATTTGTTATTTCAATTTATATAATGTCAAATCAAATTGAACCTACTACTATGGTGAACATTTTTGTGTGAGCTTTAATTGGAATTGATTCTTTTTAACGTTGGAGTAAAATTCATTTTCGTTCTATTTTGATGTAGTGGCCCCTTTTTATCCAGGTTTTTGAGCACGGCATTCTTTCTGCCCAAGAAAGCGGAAAAAATCACTGTAAGCATATACAAAAGAAAATTTGAAAAAAGGAGAAAAAAAATTAAAAAGCGAGCTTTATACATAAATGTTATATACGACTATGAGTTTCAACAGCTTTAAAATCTCGCCTTGCCGGTCTCCACCTCGTAATCTCGTTCGCAATGATTCCATTCTCTTTCTCTTTTTCTCTTTCGATCGTCCCTGGAGAAGGGGTGTGTATACTCGCGTAAAAGAAAAGTGATCTGCTGGCGCAGCGTATAGAAGTACAAAAGAGACACGCGCACACACAGCCACGTACAGCATAGCTATTCGATGATCAAAAAAAGTGAATCGAAAAAGATAAATTGCGAAAAGAAGACATCAAAGAGCTCAACTGGTCTTGTGTGAATATATACCTGTTCAGATATATAGCTGCACGTGCGATGGTCGGCTGATGTTTCTTTTTACACCAACCTCGATCAGGAGTAAAATATGCTATTCTCTAATTCATCCGCTAATTAACTAATACGCATCAATGATATTAGATATCGTTGATATATTGACTGATATTTTTGATTTTCACGTAAACACAATTTTTGTTGATGATGCAGCGAAGAAATTTCCAAATTATAATCAAATGAGGTATATGCAGATTTAAAATCAAAATAATAAACAATTTCTGAGGTGTGAAATACACTGATGAAGCAGCTCGAACGTACAACAATTAACATTTTCGTTGATACGAGAGCAAAGAAAAAAATTAAACTATGCAAATGAGACATGGGGCATTGTATGCACCTTTAATGCTCGATGCAAAACTTTTCTCAATTGTCTTTGCGATTAATGTTCGTGCGATTTTGGTCAAATACGAAATAATTCGCAACTGTCTGAATGGCGCGCCAAATGCCTCTGGACACGCGCGCGTGCGATCTGCGATTGTAACAATGAGAAAACGCCCGTACCAGAGAGAGGCTGCGTACCATTAGGCACGATAAATAATATTAACGACTCAAGCAAATATGCACAGGCGCGCGAGCAAGCCATGCTTATATCGCGTATATGAGCAATTCTACCAAATGAAACAAATTTTGAGGACAAAAAATAGGAAACTTTTTGATAATGTATGAATGTACCGATCATTAGGAATTGTTTCAAGGGGTTCTTGTAAAAATAAATATTTTTAGGTATTCCACTTAAAGGGTGAAAAACGATGTTTTCACTAAGAAAGTTTTAGAAAAATGTGTCTCCGAATCTATAACCACACTTTTTCTACATTTTGTCTCATTGCTTTGTCAAAGAAAAAACAGCTGCCAATTTATTGGCAAAAAGCTTCCTCATGAAAAATTACATTAATGAAAGGGTTTAGTTATTAAAGGGAAAATTCGTTTTTCTTTTGAATTTTGAACTCCGTTTTCATTTTTTTATACGAAACTCCATAAGAACTGAGAGATTTCTAGAATTTCGTGTAAGATTCCCTTCTATCTATCTATCTATCTATCTATGTGTGTACTACACTTGCACATCCATCTCAGCTAGAAGGCCGAGAAGAAAAACACACATACAGACATTTGTTGGTAATTCAATCTAGTTTCGAAATATGTAACCCAAATTTTCCTACGACGTCTGAATTTTGAAGCTGTCACATAACTTTCTCTATGAGGAAGCAATTATATACACTTATTTTGACTTTGCCCCTTGCAGATTCGTTGATAAAGGTGCTTGCCATCTACCGGTGGGGCTTTAAGTCATATTATCTTATTTGAGGCAGTTGACAATTAGTCTAAATTTGTTGAAACAGTTAAATTGTCATTTTACAAGTTATTTAAATTTCCATGTTTATTATTTTTAACTTAATTGTTATAGAAACAAGCCAAATAATATGAAATTATTTTGAAAAATTATAAATGGTTATTTTTTAGTTACTAGGCTATTATTGACGTTGAACATTTCTTCCATTCAACGAAAAATAAATGAACAATTCTAAAAATCAGCTGTACAAGAACAGTTGTAAGATGTGTAACGTCTTCATGTACATGAAAAATTTAATTGGATACCAAACAATTCAAGTGATTCAATTGAAAAGAAAATAATTTAAAACTCCGGATATGAATTTGAAAAAATTTAAGTACATCAATTTCCAATAAAAAAAGTTACAATGATAAAAAAATATCGATAAAAACCGCTACAAGATGTATAACTGAAGTTAAACTTGATAGCAAACAATTCCAAAAATATAATCCAACTAAAACGAAAAGGTATTTGACGTTACGCTTCTGGTGTCTTTAGATATTAGCAAGTAAAACCATTTTTAAAAGTCCTTTTTATATTTTTACAACACTACGGTTCACCCTTGAAAGAAATTTTATGAAACAAGAAGGGCTTATTATGCTTAAAAATGCGCAAGAATTTAAAAAAAAAAGTTACGATCGTGAGTTAAATAGTAATAAAATGAATATGATAATAGAAGCGAAATTTGCGAAATAATTCTTTTCATAATAAAAAATCAAGGTGGAGGAGAAAAAATTGGACAAATTTCTTTTTTTTTTTGCCCTCCAGCTTGGTTTTATTGTAGATTTGCTCACATACGTGGAATTATAAAATCATCTGATTATCAGCGATAGGAATTTTCACGCGGATTTTGCTTTTATTGTTATGTCTCCGGGCGTTTTTCAGCTGATGATAATATCAGAGTATTGTTTCAAGCAGCTATTTATGCTAATGTTCTATTTAGAAATGAAATTTATAATTAAAGGATAAAAGTAACGTTTAGACAATATTAATGCCTCTTTGCATCCTTTGAGAGCTATATTTCCAAGCGTGGCAAGTATATGCTCATTTGGCATGTTAGTCAGCGACCTTTGCACGGTAAACATCGAACCCAACGACCGAATCAATCAGGAATTTCGTTTCCTGCAGCGGCACCGGTGCACATAAGTACAACAGTCAAATAAACGACATGCGCGCGTCTCGCTCATGTGTGCCTCCACTTCATTAGCTCCGCCATATAGGTAAAATTACATGAAAGGCAAAATGCTTCGAGTCGTTTTATTGAATGTAGGCAAAGATTTAGCTTCGCCATTATCCAAAGTTTACTTTAAAATTATATATTCTATCAGTACGAATGGCAAAAGCAATTCCGTCAATTATATCCGCAACGTGTATATCTGTTGGCTTGTTGGCTGAACTATACTGTATAAACTGTTGGGAAAGCTTGTAATTCTACGATAGAATTGGACGAAAGTTTCAAAATAACCGTGAGCCACATGCGAGTACTCGCAGTAACTACACGGAGGTGGCCGGAATGCTTGTTGCGCGTCCCAACTGCAAGAGAGAGTTGAATTTTTACGCCGATATACTCGTGTGCTCTTTTTATCCTTACTATATGTAAGTGATTGACAAGTTTATCTAATCTTGGTGTGTAAATTTTCCACGAGTTTGCCAAGGATAGTTAGAGTTAGGCGATGCTCCGAACAAAGTTTATCTGGTAACGACTCCCTTGCCGCATGCTTCGCTCGGCTGTATAGCAAAGGTACTGTCGTGTTGTCAGGCCGAGGATGACATTCATAAGATATACCCATAACAGAATTGACAAACAGACCCAAATGTGCTTACTCCAAGAGTGTTTTGGAAACGAGTGTATATAATTTTATTGAATCATTTTTATTTTTATAAAAGTTTCGACGAGCCTCTATTCTGCTTAGAATTAATTCAATTGTTTAAATTTATGTCATAATGAAAACGTAGCAATCACAAGGTGAATTCCACTCGAATGAACAATGTCTTTGGATTAATTATTCGACAGTATTCTTTTTTAGTACGATTAGTGCTTCACACGTTCGGCACAGAAAAGTTTTTCATTGTTAGAGAGTTAAAAATTCAATAACAATTGCACCGAATTCGCTCTGGCGTGAACTTATCCGACCGCGAAATGCTCGAATTTCAGGAATAAAATATACCCACAGACAGAATCATTCACCGAATTAAATATCTAAGGGAATTCGCGTAAAATAATGAAAAAAATTACGGAAAAATATCTGCTGACTGTAATGAAAATTCATCGACAACTAGCTCGATCTCTCAATTTGTACAACAAAAAGCAGCCATATATAGGGAGAGAGAGAGAGATAGAGAGAAGGTTCACGAGAGGGTGAAATTTATGAGCCACAAAACGTCCGCACCATACGCTCCCATATATAATGCATCAGCAGCGCATTCCACCGCATATATATGAACAGCTTTATAATAATTCGATAGAATACTATCATGTACACTCAGTCAGACCATCCATATTTTCTGGCGCGGTACATGAACTCAACTATAGGCTCGAATCAATTTTCAGCCGATCGCTCGTCGGCGCAATATGCAGCGGCGCTTGCTCATTCTGTAGATTAAGTCACGATTCTTTTATTTTGTTTTCAGCCTCGCTCTCTTGGAAAGTTTTTTTATTAAAGCTGCAAAAACAGCTGGGAAAGCGCGCAATAACGCGTAAACGAGAGACAGTGCGCAAGGAGAGAGAATAGCCATTTTCCGAGCGAACGAACGATTGCGATCCAAGCAAGAGAGTTTTTCTTTCTTTGAACCTTTTTCTAGCTGAATGCTAGGTGTTTCCAAAAAACAAAGGAAAAAAATAAGACGAAACGCCTCGAGTTGTCAATTTGTTCACGAATGTGATGCGACTGAAAATTTCATTGCTATTTCTTTAGTCGTTCGCATCTCCCAAAGCAATTGATAAATATAAATAAGATCTTTAAACGAATTTTATCCATATTAACTTTCTGTAAATCAATTTGAAGTCTATGAAATGTCATTTATTTCTGTTCATGTCTATTCATCTATTGAATTTGACCTTGAGCAGCGAATCAAGAATCGATTTTTTTAACAGGGATCGACCTTCATTTTTATTGCAGAATTGAGAAGACCGAAAAAGTTTACACTCGAATATACCTTTAGTTTTTTCCAAAGTCAAATATGAATGCTAAATTTTAAAATTAATAAATTAATTTAATAGAAGAGTTTCATTTTTAACTGTTGAACCTTCTAAATGACTTTAATAAAAAATCTGAATTTTTTTCGCCCACGGCAGGGTTGGTGTACGCGAAGTAATGAGACGTGTCACTGCTAGGTGGCACAAAGCAAGACACATAATTCTTCCGAATTTAATTGTGGAGTATAGCAGTTAAACCAAGCATTTGTAGGGTATAAAAATACTCTACCAATAATTATATGATCTAAAAAAATCAAAGACTAAATGGGTTGCAAAAAATAAAGCAATTTCACAACTCCAAGTCTTTGAATTCATGTGCATAGCCAGACACATGTTACGCTTATTCTTTACCTACACAAGCAACGTGAATATACCTTTGAAAAAAAGAAAAGAAAAAGAGAGAGTAGGGAGGAAACATCGATGTTAGCACTGAGATGTTGCGGGATCGAAAGTGTCGGTGTAACCGCCTGATCGTAAATTAAGCCACAGTCAAGCGTGTATATACATACTCACGCGCAGACTCGAACTCATTCCCGGGAGAGCAAGTGAGTGTGAGAGAGAAAGAGAAGAAAAGGATAGCGGCAAATCTGCAAAGAGCCGTAAAGCTCTAGTCGTCGATTGCCGATCGAGTATTATACTGAATCTCGCTTAATCGGAAATAAATTTTCAGATAAAGTATGCACTTGCCTGCTAACCTTTTCAAGTCCCCTTGTAATTCTGTTGATACTTTAAAATGCGGGTTCTGAAACTATTTCGTACCAATGCGATAGAAACCCATACGGGTAAGTAGAACTTGCTCTTTGTATATTTTAGTTCAGGGTGTTTTCAAGAGTAAGCATTAGTCAATACTCTTTTTAATAAAAAAAGTTCTAATTAAAAATATAATTAATAGGAATTAACTTACTTGATCCTATCGTAACTGCGCACTTGGATTTTGGAAATGACTCATATATCATGTTAAAAATCATGTAATTGAAGTATATCACACATTTTTGTGAAATCAAAAGATGACGTATTAAAAAAACATGGTTCTTTCATTTAAATTAGATAAAGTGATTTATTAGATTTCAAAATAAAATTAATTTTAGTGTGCGACATCTGATATATGAGTCATTTCACGTCAAGTCTCCAGCGCGAGGCCCGCACGGCATTATTAGGCGTAATCACCCAATTTCTAACTCGCTGTTAAAGTACCTCAATGCACCTAAAAGAAAAAAGTAACCAACCATTTCGATGGGAAATTATCCCAGCTTTCCGATGGTGAAGTCAGATTTTCATCGAAAGCTGAGGAAATTTCGATGGTACTGCGATGGATTCGGGGTACTGCGCGCTGAAACAGCTGCCGCGCGGGCCGAAGTATCACGTTTTTACACGTTCGTAGCTGTATTTGTGAGTATAGTAATCAGTACCACACTGTGACAACTTGCATATCGATAGGAAATTTCCTCAGCTTTCATTGAGACTATTTAGAAAAATCCTAAAAATGCTCAGTCTAACATTGTGAAAATTAACTATATCGTCAATAAAACGGTTTCTGATCACTTTTTCACCAAACGGTATTCATTAAAATGATCGTCTCATGCATTAATAAAATTCTCGTTCATGAAAAATCTCACTCCGGCTCACTGGATCTTTTCCGACCGCAAGCTACACCGCAGAGTCAACAGCATGTTCTTTCAAACTTTGCACGGAAGTTCAAGACTTTTTTGAATCATTGCTCACGCGCGCTTGCCATTCGCATTTCTTATTCTTTAAAAGTCCGATTGACGTGTTTCTGCAGAATCAAGCATGTACTTCTCCTGAATAAAGTACCACGCATTTATTTATGAATGAAAATATAAACACATGTTGTTTGAAACTTCACTGTTGAATATCAACTCCGATTCATTCTTATTTTTTTTAATAATCTCAAACGAGAAGAAAATAATTATTTCGACACCACTTACAGCATGAAAATCGATTTCATGCATTAAATGCACAAGGACTAAATGTATGATATAATTAGTGAACCCTACCTACGCCCACATAATGTAATATTTGTGTTTCGATGCAGATCTCCCATAAAGCCAAGCAAACATGTAGGCAAAGCTGGCTCCTCTACTAAGACAAAACCACCACAATTCTCGCTTATCCAAAGTGTTCACGCGTCTACACAAAGAGGAAAAGGAGATAAAAAAGTTTTCGAGCTCCCGCGAAACTTCATTGACGGTAGGTATACGGTTTTCCTCATCGCATAGGACAAACTCGAGGCCATTCATTAAACTATCTCTCGCTTTCTAGCTCCATGTTTATCCACATTTGCACCAGCCAACGGCTAAACAAAGCGTAAAAGGATTTTGTTTTCATAATTTCAACCTCTCGCGCGTATATATGTATAAATATATATACCAGCGAATAAACACGTCTTTGAGAGGCACAAAACAGGTAATTCTTGTTAAATCTTTAAACAAAGGATTTTACGTCGGAAATGACTTTTTGTATCAGAACTTTGAAAACATTTAAATTACCAGTGCATCTATTTAATATATATCTTAGCATTTAATTGACACATTAAAAATCTAACTTTTTTTTAAATAAAAGTTTTATTTTCGGATTGAAAGTTTTGAATGTAATTTTGCAAATATAAATACTTATGTTACCGATCTTAAGACTATTTTTGTATTGAAACTTTTTCTTTTGGTAAAATTCAGACACAACTTGTAAAACTTTATGACTTTCGCAACATACCTAGAACTTGCGATGGTTTTTTCAAGAAGTTAAACAAGTCAACGTATTTAATTTTAAATTCACGATCGCATGTAGTGGCAGTTGGCTTCATAATGTTATCGTGCTTCACGTTTTTATATTCGATGACAAAAACTAGACTGCATGCTTGACTATTATAGTTCCGTTACTATTATGATTGAATCATAAATTATTATTGTCTCGTGATAAGTGCATCTGAATATCAAAGCAAAAGCTAAAAAAAGAATGTCAGTCAGGTCAGGGTGACTGGCCTTGTGTAGATCTATTTAGCATGCGTATCAAAGACGAGCAGATACGATAGTGAATCTGAATTCGGATACTTTGACTTGTTCAAATAATTAGACAATCATCTCGACTTTTATCGATCGTATATGTTTGAAAAGCTTCTCATGAAAGTAATTGGTCACGATGAAATTTTAGTGAATGGAATTACACGATAAAGTCCATTTCTAACGATAAACTTGTGTATCCGAGTCATCAACTGCACCACCTTTTTCTGGACGGATCTAGATATGATTGAATAAAAGGGGACGCAACAATTCGGGATATTAATAAAATAGAAGTTATTTTTAATGAAATCTTATCTTATCTTTCTGTGAATCCTGCATAAACTTCACATTATTATAAAGTTTCGAAAATACAAAGTAACACTTTCTTTACAAGTCTATTTGAAACTTGTAGATCCAAAACTCAATATACTTCAATTGAGTGATCGAGGCCAGAAAAATTTTAAATCGAGTACAACGTATGGACATGCTCGAGGCAGAGAGAAAACTATGCTTTAAAATACACCAAGTGCAGCACAAAGGTGAAAAAGTTTCTTTCACAACGTGACGAGAACACATAGAAAAGCGATTCGTCTTTGCGATGCTGCAACTCAGAAAGCAATGCCTTTGGTATACATGCAGACATGGTAAAAAAGCGCACTCATCATCATGCATTATTTACCTTTTTAGTTTTAAAAAATGTCAGAGGTTCAAAAAAGTAAAAAGCCACCGGATTTACAGTAAAAAATTTAGCCAGTTGACCGGTTATCTAGAAACTGAACTTGAAATTGGAAAAGATAATGTAGCTATATCGCTTAAAAGCCAGTGGCGAATTAGAAAAAGTGCCGCCCACACGCTAACTTTTATTTGTCGCTAATGTAATTTAAAAACAATTATGCGAGCTTTTAATAATTTTGAAGGAATGTAGAAAACATTTTTCGATTTGGATAAAATAATTTGATAGTATGGTTTTCATATTGGGGTTTTCTGCTAGATTACAAAATCTTTCACTAATGCTTGTTTAATTGATTAAGGGTCGTGTATAATTACGCGAGGTTTATCAAAACTCTAGTAACCAACTAAACGCTCGCTTTATTAAATTCATAAAAAAATTTTCAAATACTGCTTTTTAGTGTTTGATCAAATTGATCAGATCCTTAGATTTCTTCTCACACTTGTCGCATGTCTGCGACCTTGATGGACTATTCTTTGGTGTTTGAGCATATGCGATCTTCAAGGAAAAATCCGAGTGTTAGAGTTTTGAAGATTACAATGGAAAGGGGACAAAAATTTAATAAAAAAGTTTCGATTTAAAGGGGCCTGTAAACCCTTAAAAGTTGGATCTTTCTATTTGATACTACAGAAATTGAACGAGTAAATTTTTATTTTTTATGTTATTACTTGTTTCACTAGAAAAAATATCATTCAAACTAATTTGTTTCTACTATTAACATGATCAGTGTTTCGTAAGACGATGTCAAAATGGTTTCTATTTATATTGTATACAATTAAGGTATCAGCTAATCTGTTTATACATTATCCTCAAAATATTCTAAACAATTAAAAATTCTAACTTGGCGATCATTTCTTAGAGGAATTTCTTAGTTGTCTAAAACTAAGGGCTTCAAAAAATTAAGTAAATTGATTATTATACACTTTAATAATAAAAAATATTGATATTCATTCAAAAATTTGCCGCGTCACACCATGGCTTGATTAGTATGCTCCACAACCTGCCACTGTTGAAAGTGCTTACACTAATAAAATCATAGATTTTAGAAAATGAATGTCCTGAAACTGCCACTTCAATAGTTTCCAAAAATTTAGACCAGTTTTAAACCATTTAAAAAAATTTAATACTACTTATATATATCACCGCTAGATGGCGAGTACCTAAATTTGTAAATCCGCAAGTGGCAAAACCAAAATAATCGTATAAGTCAAAGCACGTATTTTGAATGATTTCAATAATATGTTTGCTGTGCATACTTGGTCAGCTTGAAAATCATTCATGTGTGATAATTGCAGATGTTTTCAATGGTGCTAATTCTCAAATTTTAAATCCAGCAATCATTTTAATAGGGATAAGAATGTGAATAAAAATTTTATTTAACTGAATTTTCTCAGCATTTTGCAACTGAAGTTGCGTATTATGGGTCACAGTCATAAGAATTCGTGTTCCTTCGAATAGCAACACAAATTTTAATAAATTTATAAATAAAACTTTGGTCGATTAGAAAATATTTTTGAATTGTAATATTTTTTAATTCATACTATATTTATAACAGCATTTTAAAAGAAAAAAATTCGATCCCATTTCATTTCACAGAGAATCAGTTGAGCTCAAAAAATTTACCTCTAATATTCATTTTTGCACGATAGTAGTACTATAGCAGATATTATTGCTGCAGCTCATAATACAAAAGCTCAAGCTAGCGCAAGAGTTGCAGTATTAGCGCAGGGTACAATTCCAAAATACGATGTATATATATATGAGCAATTCTCTAAATGAAACGCATTTTTGGAGGTAGAATCGCGGCAAATTTTTTTTTCAAACTACGCGGATACGGACCCCCGGGAAATGTTTTTGGGGGTCCTAGGAACATGTAACCACGTAGGAACCATTGAAATTTCAATAGTGCTTATTTTTATAGCTACTTTTGTGATTTAGAGGACGAAAAATCATGTTTTCTCGTAAATACGGCTAATTACTCAATTTCTAAGTCGCTGAAAAAGTATCAAAACTCATCTAAAAAAAATAACTGGCTACTGTGTTCGATAGGAAATTTTCTCAGCTTTCCAATGGTGGTATCAGATTTTCCGATAAGTCGCACATTCACCGAGAAAATCGCCATCAAACATGCCAAGCTAAATATCTCGAAAAACTCGGTACGGAAAAAGTGATCTTTGAGGTTTAATTTCGATTTTTCCTCGTGAAAATGAAATTTATCGAAAAATCTGACTACACCATAAGAAAGCTGAGGAAATTTCCTATCGAAAGCATATCTTTATTTATTTTTTCGGTGGAATTACGAGCTAGTTTTGATTGTAGCGAGCCGAAAACCTCGCGACCGCGCTGAATCAGCTCGGAAACAGAAAACAGCGAACAACGTGAAAGAAATTCCCATGTATAACATTGTAATTCGACTCAAAAAATAAATGAAGATATGCTTTCGATAGAAAATTTCCTCGGCTTTCTCATGGGGTAGTCAGATTTTTCGATAAATTTCATTTTCACAAGGAAAAATCAACAATTATCCAAAAAGTTCACTTTTTCCGTACTGAATTTTTCGAGATATTTAGCTTGGCATGCTTGATGGCGATTTTCTCGATGAATGTGCGACTTATCGGAAAATCTGATACCACCATTGGAAAGCTGAGAAAATTTCCTATCGAACACAGTAGCCAGTTATTTTTTTTAGATGAGTTTTGATACTTTTTTAGCGACTTAGAAATTGAGTATTTAGCCGTATTTACGAAAAAACATGATTTTTCGGCCCTAAATCACAAAAGTAGCTCTGAAAATAAGCACTGTTGAAATTTCAATGGTTCCTACGTGGTTACATGTTCCTAGGACCCCCAAAAACAGTTCCCGGGGGTCCATATCCGCGTAGTTTGAAAAAAAAATTTGCCGCGATTCTACCTCCAAAAATGCGTTTCATTTAGAGAATTGCTCATATATATATATACGCGAATGTGAAGGTATATATTGTACGTAATGGCTCTTACATTCTGTGTACTGCCTAGTAATGACTTACACAAACAATGAAGAATAAATGTATTAGTTTGGTGGTATGTGCATAATATCCTCGTACACTTAAAATTTTCATCAAGCAAATTCTACTTTATAATATTACAATCGCATAACAAACGAGGCTGGAGATACATTATATCTTTTGCACCTGCTCAGTTATGTGCCGATGAACTTTAAGTAGAAAGCTTTGTTAAGCATATACAATATAAGCTATACATTACAACAGCGCAATAAACATTTGGACGATAAAATGAGCTTTTAAGAAGATTAAACGAATTCAGTGAAAAGAATTTTGTTATAATTGACAATGAGTAGAGGGTAAAACGTTACTTTAGCGACTCGAGTTAACTCACACCTTTCGCTTTGGTCTTGAAAAAGAAGGTTTCTCTTGTCGTCGCTCATAGTCGAAAAAACGAGGCAAAATACATCTCTCTCAATGAAGACAGCAATAGGAAAAATATTTTTCTCTTTTTGCGACGCTGTGTTCTGATGTTATTGTTGAAGAGAGGCGCACCACTGAATGCGACTACAAGTGTGTGTACGAGTACTGTGTACGTATACGCTGGGCTATACAGTATTTTCTCAGAAGGCGAGCGAGCAAGGCGTTGAAAAATTGAATACGCGACGTTTTCGCGGTCTTTAATCGGCTTAAAAACTTTCGGCCATCGCCGCAACGCAGAGACATATACACGCACACATAGTAGGCAGCGTAATCGAATTTGCCGTCGTCGCCTGCGGATCTTGCACGACAACGTAAAAAACGTAACTCCAGCGGAGGCTTGAGCTTTTTCTGCGACGGCAGTAGACGTACCGCCCGTGTCCGTGCGCAAGCATATACACGCAATAATAATATCGCGTATACGCATAGCGACTTTCCACGACTTTTTATTTATTGTAGCACATAAACTTTTCTTTTCACGCAAGTATGACACTACATAAGTATATCGAGCGGTAAATAAACATTATTTTTTGCCTCACTTTTTTAGGCGGATGTTTATATAAAATTTATTAGCAAAGTTTAGCTTAAAGGAAAAAGATGTTGAAAGTTGGAAATCGCGCGCGCGCCCCTCTCGCGAAACGAGCTGGATCTGGAGAGAGCGAGAAAAAAGTATGTACACAATATAGCCTAATAGTTTCGATCAAGTCGCGCTCGTGCAGCCAGCAAAGAGAATTCGAAAATGGGGAAAAAAATCATCTGGTTTACTCTATGTATGTGTACAGCCGTCTATAGGTTTGGCAGAAGTGGAGGAAGGATTTTAGTATAAAGGAAAACGAGTGGCGTGTGCGGAGTACAGCGTTCAGGGAGTGCAACGTATATGTGTGCCCGACTGGCTATATCTATAGTTTCATCTTCTTCTTCTTCTTCTTCTACTTCTACGTCTGCTTCTTCTTATTCTCGCTGTTCGTGCCATTTGCCCGCGGCGCGAGGAATTGGCCCACACCCCTTTTCTGGCACGCGTTCAACTGTGCGAGAGAGTCGCTGCCGCCACTGCTGCAGTAGTAGTAGTAGTAGTAGTAGTAGTAGTGGCACTAGCAGGCAACAAAGACTGCGAGTAAGAGGGAAAGAGAGAAATAAAAGTATATTTTCCCGAGACTCCGTACTCGCTTTTGCTCGAGCGTGCGCGAGTGTGCGCGGCACGTTGGTGTGTATTTGGAAGCAATAGTACACTGCACACAGTTGGAAAAGCATCGCGGGCTGAATGAAGCGAGAAAACTCCAAGTTCGAGCACAGCCAAGTGTATACGCTGTACTGTATATAGGTATATTTATAATATATATAAATGTATATATCGAGTGCGGAGCGAGAGACAAGTTACGACGGTAATTAGCTGCAGAGAGATGAGGAGGGCTTGCCGTTTGCCGCTCGTTGCTTCATGACGCCGCTAATAGTACTACTATCCGCGATGTTTATGCAATTCACTTTCTCGCTCGTGGCTCTCGTGCCTATAGCTCTTTTCTGTGGCAGCTCGAGAGAGGGCTCGTTCCTTGTTTTTGTTATCTTAATTGTTTGCGTCTTGAGCTTCTCGCCTCTCGCTAATGACTTGTGACGCTCTTCACTTATCATTGCGACTTCTACATGAATTTAAATTATTCTTATTCTTATGGATTTTAATTCTTTTTTCATCATGCTCATTTTGGCCTTTCTCTTTTTTCATTATTTTCGAATACAAATTCTCGGCGTTGTTGTGGTCTCATACGTGCACGACTTATACGGCCAGTGGTTAATAAATGAAAAAGCTCTTATCAAACCTCACTAGGAAAAGCTTCTTTTTTCCCTGTATCAAAAAGATTTTAAGAGAGCTCACCCTTTCTCTCTTTCTCTCTCTCTCTCTCTCTCTCTCTCTCTCTCTCTCTCTTTTCTATATCTATATACATTCTCGCAAAGTTAACTTTGCTACGTGGTCAAAAGGTATGGAACAAGCAGAAGCAGATGAAAGCCGGCTCGGCGACGTTATTAAAGTACTCATAAAAGCTTTAATTCGTTATACACTTCAGGCGTGCGTGGAAAAAGGCAGAGATATTCTTTAAACAAAAAAGCATCATCTCGTATAAAAGTATTTATTATAAAAAGATATAGGAGGTGATGTTTTTTTATTTATCGTCAATGCGCTTTGCGTCGCGATTCAAGGAGTACGGGATTAAAAAAATTACAACTCTTATATTCATGCGTCGCGCATACACAGTATAATACTTTTACATGCTTAGCACGCCCTCTCGAGTTTGAAAAATCTGTCGGGGCATATAGAAGTAGCTATAGTAGTGAGAAAATCGTTGCCATCTGCCTCGGACAGATGCTCCCTGCGCGACACTGAAAGTGGGACACTTTGACAATAAAAGAGAGAAGCTATACTGCAGCTGAAGCAATGTAACGAGCCTGCATGTGTGCGTATGTGTGTGGATGTCTACGTATACAGTATACTTATGAATATACATGTGTACGCAAAGCCAGTCATTTTTAACGTGGACCGTAGACCTGAGTATTAGTGTATGTGTGTATTTGTATATTGAAAAAGCATAGTAGTTTGCAAGCTTTTCTTCCGCGCCTGGCTGATTTTTCTCTCTACCTTTTCAGACGCACATACCGTAAGGCAATTTTTCTTCTACCATGTCCAAGTCTTGATGATTTTCGTCATAATATTACCGTGGATTTTCTAATTGTTTATATACTACGAGCTTTCCTATAGCGAGAGCTTTTGTTCTCCTTTTTTTCATTGGACGGCAATGCTTTTGTTTTTTTTCTTTATATTTACTCGTATTTTGGCAATTGAACTGACTTTATATTATATATACCGGTGATGGAGCAATTCGAAATCAGAGTTCGATGGAAAAAATTTATTCAAGATAAAGCGAATAAACAAAAGGAATTCGAGTGTATAGATACAGTATATGCAGTCGATATAAAACAAAAAAATTACTCAGAAATAATTTCCACCTAAAATGAGATGGCTTATGTATATTGCCAGGCTATATGTATACACGAGCTACATATTACTACTGAGTGGCTTCCTTGTCTGACTTCTGCAATCTTGTTCTACTTAAGGTAGCATTTAACTTGTTGAATTGAAAGCGCCCAGTATTCTTATACTACTTTGCATCGTATTGCTGTTATTTTTTTCCTTCTTCTTCGTTTTTTTTTATTTTATGTCTAGTTTATTCGCATTTCGCTTACGTAATGGCTGCGAAGTACAATATCGTATCTTCTCTTTTTTTTCGTGGCATTCTTGAGACACGAGAAACAACAATCTTAATGTGCTTTTACACTGATTTTCGCGAGTATGACATTTTCGGAGTGATTTATATGGCAAAAAATGCTCGCTGCAGATTCTCATTATAAGAATTCCACCTTCTTCTCATAAAATCATGAAATAATGGCTCTGATTTAATTGAAAAAATAAATGCATAAAATGTACATTTTTACAGAAGCCAGACGTGCAAAACAAAAAAGTTGTACGAAATGAGATTACAAGATTCAAGCTTACAGAACAAAAAAAGGTAATATGATTCGTTGGCGGAGTATCTGGAAAAATCAAGAAAGCCACGGCGCGTTCATGCCTTTGGCGTATCGCTGTGTTTTAAAGGGCCAAGCTTTTCTTTCGAATTTTTTCTTTTTTCCTACTTGATCCCTGCTTTGCAGCTAACCAGAACAATACTATCGATTATTTACAGCGTCTTGATGTCAAAAGTAGCCGAAGTGCTACAAGAATTTACAACTCTTTTGAACAAATTGACCAGCTGCTGACCAAACGTTTTTGAAATCAAAATAGTTTTGTTATTGTAGGTTGATACTGCATCGCTCTATACCAAGCTTACCTGTTCTTTTAAAGAATTCAATTATATTGCCATTGATACTTTTTCTAAAATTTCTTATTGATCGCATAGTGCTCAGTATCGAGCAAGATTTGATTTCAACATCGGCATTTTTATTCGTAGTTTAACTTTGATTTAATTTAATTCATAAAAGCGCAATACAAATATATTCGTACTTGAAATACAAAAGAAAGAGTCTTTTGATCGTAAATGAAATTTTTCTGTCCGTTCACGATTATTAAATTGATCATGAGACCGGATCGAATTTCTGATTTTGTATGATTTCGACGTCGTCCGAGTCGTTAATGAATGTTGAATATTCATTTGAGAAAAAAATCGCTCTCGGTCTAGAATCTTTTAAGGAAAATTATTATTCCTTAGTCAAGACTTGGTTCTTTAGCTTCTGTATTTCGAAGAATAATCATGAACAAATACTTGAGTTCTTGTGAAAGAAAAAATTGGTAAAAAGTCTCTATTAAATATTTTATTGCTGAGAGTAAAAGGGATTTACTTGGTATCGAATTGTAAAGAAGAAAGACATCGACGGCGGGAAGGTGGAAAAAGTTCAGCTCGCTGCATTGAGGATATTCAAAGAAAAAGTGCGCAGGCTCGTCCGCTGGTGGTGCTACGTCTCGCGGCATAACAATCATTACAACAAAATCTAGTAAAAATAAATTCGCGCAGTCAAGACAAGTAAAAAAATAATACTTACATTTTATTAACATACAAGTTTACTGAACGCATACATGTTTTTTCTATTTAATAATAATAAGGACATGTTATAAAGCTAAAAAATATTCACCCATATTTCTTCCGCAGATCAGATCCCGAGAAAGGAGTTTCTTAGGAGCGAAAGCTCGGTTACAACGTTTTGAGAGAAAGCAGAGCAAAACACGAGTGTACCTAATGATGACGGTGCATTTGAACATAACATTTCACATAATGCTGGGAACTGCGGGTAAATTTGCAAACTCAACGGTCAGAATGAATTCGAACGAAGCACACGCAGTCCGAAGTTTGACCATAGAATCAGTGAGCCCGTTTGTTTAGCTTGAGCCTGTCAACTACTTCGAGCTGTCCGAGCAGCAACCTTCAAGTAGTAAGACCCGTAGAATCGCTGTAATCGTTTAAGTAGTAAGCCGTCAATAAAATTGAATGTTCACTCTAATCCTTTATCAAGACACGCTAACGGTAATATTCGGTCTTAACTTATTCGTACAAATCAAGGTAGCTTTCGGCCCCTTGCACCAGCTGGATCACAAGAGTGCGCGGAGCGCATAAGTCGAGCTTCGAGAGCAGGCGGCGGCAGCACGAAGCGCAAGCTCCTCGAGCGAAAGTGGAAAAAGGTTTTTAGCGGCGAATCCGCAGAAGAAACCACAGGCTAACGTGACCGAAGGCAGCCGTAGTTGCACAAGGCTGCGCGGGTCCTCGGTGGTTGGCACGTCCGCATTATGCGTAGCGTGTGCGGCTGCTCCCCCAGCCCGCCCCCCTTCCCTCGGCCCCGAACCGAACACGTATAGCCCGGGCACGTTCCTCGTCAAAACGCCGCACGAATGAGCATAACATGGCAATGCTATACGTGCAGGCCGGGCCAAGCAGCGATATTCGTGCCGGGGGAGGGTCAGCAGCTAGCAAGCAACACTCAGCCTGTCGGCGCTGCTGCTGCTGCTTCTACCAAGATCTTAGAACGAGAGCTGCCAATGCGAGGATGTATATAATAAATGAATGCAGACTCGACGATGTTGTTGAAATCTGAAAAAGTGCCAGCATCAATAATTTAATACGAGTGTATTATACCTCGTGGGATATCGAACGTTTGGGAATGCAATATGCAAACCGAGCAAGTCTGGAGGCGCTGCGCGTAAACGTCGAGACGTTTAAGAAAATGACAAAATCCATGTTTATGCATCGCGTCGAGTTACAGTCTGTATATATCTATGTATATGATGAATAATATATAAGTGTATATAAAAGGACAAGAAGTGGCGAGCGTATTAAGCATGCTCGCGCGGCCAGGCGAGACAGAGCTCTGCAGGCTTGGGGAATGTTGCAGCGTTCCACTTAGCAAATGGCTCGAGTTGTTCTCGCGAAGGCGGCTGCGAAACTGCTTTCTCGCTCCCTCTCTCTCTCTCTCACACTCCCCCGCACTGCGAGTTTTGAGTACGTCCTCGGGGCGCTAATTCGTCTCGCTCGGTTTGTCTCAATCCGAAGCAGCAGCTAGTAGCAACGGCAGCCGAGGCAGAGCCTTGGTGGCTGCCGCTGCTGCTGCTGCTGCTACTACTGCTTTCCGCGGTTACTAACAATTACTTTAATTAGAGAATTAGGAGGACGTCGACCCACTTTTGGCAGTTGTGTAAAGAGGGTTTGGCTAAGTGCAAAGCGCGAGTCCAAAAGCTCGCTTGCGCGACCCAAGCGCTCGACAGAAAGCCAGAGAGAGAAAGTACGCACATTACAAATATATATAACTACTTCGCGCGAATATTCCAGCCTCGAGCTAGCTCGTCCTCTCCCCCAAAAGCTCCGCTTCGTCTTACGACACTTTATTAATAGCTCCGAGATTTACTTTAGACTTTTCTTTGGTTTATTGTATTAATTCTCCTACATTGCCATAATATCTTGATAGACGCCAACGGCCACCGCGTGAAGCGACAAAGTTTCAAATAATTGCAACAATTTGGTCCAGCGCGACGCAGCGGCGACCGCAGCAAAATGCGCTACTACTGCACCTGCATTAGCTGGCAATTTTAGCTTAATTAATTGTTACCGAACCTAATGAATAGTTCATCTGAAGGAATGCATGCATGAATGCCACTGCGCGGATCGGAGGAGAAGCCAGAGGGGGACAGCCAGGCGCGCTCTTATGCAGACTGATATTAGCCAATAACAGCTAGTCGGCGCAAAGCTCTCCGGCTCGTGTGTATACGAATGTATCCGGTACTCAATGAGGTGTTCATCAGTTTCACTCGCACACAGCAGTGCAGTAGTAGACTGCCTGACACGTCGAGCTTTGTGGCAACTAAATTCACTCGTTCGTCATAGGCGTGGATATAAACTCGCATACACTAAATACGCGCAGTAAGCTGAGAGCTTTCATATAGGTGAAGCATAACTTTTCTTTTGTAAATGGTATGTATAAGCGTCGGTCTGCGGTGCGTTTGTAACAATGAAGGATGACCGTTGCCGCCGACTTTTTCCAACAAAAGTGTCCCCATTGAGTTATTTTTAATATTCGACGCGACTGCTCGACGAGCGGCAAGAAATCATGGCTGCATGCGATTCTGAGCCAAGCTGAGCTTTGCAAACTGCGCGTGTGGTCTGTAGTATACGCATACGCGATTTCATATTACGTACACGCTAAAGCAAAGGATACCACTCGTTACACGTAAGCTCCGCCGAGGAAGACGTATTGTAGCACAAAGCTATGATCTGCACTGTCCAGTTTCCATTATATAATGGAAATGATATAGTTGGCGGTGCTGTATTACTAATACACGTATGTAAATCTGTAATCTTTGCCCCGGAATTATATGTGCACTTACGAATATAATGCTATAATATTATATAGGCCGTGGCGCAAGCGCCCAAGCGCTATCCATGCGAGACACGTGCGCCGCTCACCCTCCTCCAGCTTGCGTTCGCGCGAATTCGAAGCTATATTTTACGCGTTTATACATCGATTCTACATCGGACAAAAGTCAAATATTAGGCGACGCGATCCGGCAACATCTGCTTTGACATTCGGCTCGTGCGCGCGCGCGCGCCTATGTACCGCATAGCGCAGCCATTGGATATAGATCTCGTAAATAACACGTGTTTGCGCTCGCGCATCGAGCCATAATTTATGCCAAATCTTCTTACGCGTTTATGACGTTTTATACAGCGTAACTCGCCGAGTATTATTCCGCCGCGTATTATACATACGTATTAAGCTAATGAAAGGCTAGTCGGATGCGATTTTGGTTGACCTGATTCGCACGAAAGGATGATGATATGCGCACACGGCGCAGTTCAGTGGATCGCGCGTATATATACACTGCCGCAGCATGGCTACATATATATATGTATACAATATATATAGCTGCTGTGTGTATGATGCCTGCCTGCCTGCCTTCCTGTGCACCCATAATACACGAATTGAGTATAGCGGGCGCAGCGGCTTTTAGTGGCTTCATTCGAAGCCGAGAAGTGCCATGAATTGATTTCATATACGTATATTAACATTTATCAGCAGCAAACGAGGATGTATATTCCGCAGAAAGGTGTACCGATATACCTCGAGATTGCTCGACCATATAGTTTTTATTTGTTCATTTGGGGCCAGCTCGGTTTGCGAATGGATAGAAAAGAGTAAGAAAAAAATTATTTCCTTTCGATGTGTAATTAATTTTATAAAACTCGTTTCAAAGTTTTTAATTAAATACAAAATATGTACATTTCTCTCCCTTCCTCCTCCTGACCCTGGTCTCTTCTTCTTTTTTTTTTCGTCTACACGGAATCTGCGGATTAATGAGCAGTACCGGTTCGGAGGCTATATTAACTTTGAAATTTCATCACGTCTGATATAAGAATAAACGTATAAGATTGCGAACCAAAAGCTCGGTTTAATGAAAACTGTTAGAAAGTAGCGCGCGGATAGCAACATAGCCGCTCAACTAATTTCTACTGAATTTACCCAGTAAAATTAGACGGAGAAATTAAAAATTAACCCTATTCTGTTTTTCTCATCAAGCCAAGCGTCTCGAACGAGATACTTTGATTAAAAGAGCCTGATATTCTTTATTTATTTTTCTTCATTTTGTTTTATTTTTTTCTCCTTGCAACCTGACGCGCGAGTATCAAAATGTACCTGCTAAACATTGCCAGCATTAGCAGTAACAGCGGCAGCAGCAGCAGCAGCAGCAGCAGAAGCGTACACGAACGCGGGCATTAAGAAAATTAAATGATAAGACGAAGGCAAACAAGAACTTTTCTCGCGCTCTCCTCGCTTTTATACGTATATATAAACGCGTGTCAGGAGCTGGTCGCTTTCCGCCCAAGGATTTACGAGAAACGTGCGATACTATTTCACAATGCTGTTATGTTCGCGCGTATTATACAAATACTCGACTTTCTGCTGCTACTACTGGTCGGGAGCGCTGCTTCGTGTTATAGCGCCGTTAATTTATAGAACTTCGTAATTCGGTCAGCCGATCGGTCGACTTCACTCCACGATTATACATGGCCGACATTTTTTTCTCATTAACCGACTTTGCGCCTTGTTAATTGAAATTCAATCATTCGAACGAAAGTTTGATTGATCCTTGTATAGTTTGTGCACACACACACACACACACACACACGAACGTGGCTATTAATTTGCGACCAACGCAACACGATTTCCATCATAAAAGCCTTAAAAACTAATTGCAGCCTCGATAATTCGCTTATAGACTGACTAGCATACGTCAAACAAAAGGCCCGGTCTTGGCTCCGGGTGCGAAAAAAAATCAGCCTGCGAAAAAGCGCGCGTCGAATGTTTGTACTATAAGCTTTTCGCTAGATTAAATGTCGTCGTCTCGTTCAGACATTTTTTCCCCTCCTGTGCGCTCTCAAGAGTCGCGCGATTCTATTCTTCGTTCTCTTAGTCACTCTTACATGCAGGCTAACAGTCACGCAGTCAGTCGTCGCAGTAGCAGTCGTCGTCGTCACCAGGCGCGAGTTTCTCGTAAAAATTCCACACTTTCTTCCATCCCTGCGAGCTTTATTCTCTCCCACTCTCTCTCTCTCTCTCTCTCTCTCTCTAGCTTTTTTTCTCATCTCTCTTTTATTCCTTTCTCTGCACTTCTCACAAGCTGCGCTTCTATACTCTTCTGCGTTCCTGCATAAAAAAAATCTATCTCTCTTTGTTCGGCTGTACAGGATTATACAGCTTATTTATTCAGTCCATTGGTGTGCAAAGGCGTGCTACGACCAAACCTCCGCTTAATTTTTAAAAATGTACACAATTAGTTTTTTAAAATTTAATTTCTCTTTCACGGCTTTGCGCTCAGCAATACTAGATTTGTATGTATGGCATATATTTGTTTATGAAAAATTTTGTTTGCAAAGATGAAAAGAAAGAAGAAGATTAAGCAGATGATGCTGCCGAGCTTCCGCTATGTGTACCAGTGATTTCTCTCGGTCTATACGTGCGAGTTTTGCGAGGCAGTTAAAAGGGGCTTGCTCAGAGAGTGAGAGGGGGGAGGAGGGTGAGAAAAGTTTAATTACTTTTCTCGTCGATGTATATAGCTGCCACACGTTGAGGGTGTGTGTGTGAGAGGGAGAGAAAGATAGGAGTTGCTATCGGGACGCAAGGAGAGGATATAACGCCGCGTACACCTCAATCCTCCTGGCCGCACTTTGTTTCGCCGTAGAGTCTCATGATGGTTATGTGCCGGAGCAGTGGCAGCAGCTCGACTTCTTAATTCATCGACTTCTCGCATGTTTGCGCGCAGCCTGCATGTATAGTCACGCGGGGTTATTTTCCCCGTGTTTATATCAGGTCGAGCTGCCATTGAAGCCTAGGAATCAATATGCGCGAATTAATTGCATTTCTTGTAAAACAATCCCCAAACGACTTGGCCTGCGCGCGCGAGCTCTTGTATACTCGCTACTCGTTCAACTTTCCAATCATTATTATATATAACTATATGAGCTGTGCGGCGGCCTACATGCTAGATCGAATATGTGACGAGACTTGTGAATGTGTGTGTGTCACATTGTGCGCGCCCTAAATTATATTGTGTAGAACATTTCAGCTCAACTACGGCTTTCGCAGGTATACAATATATTGCCAACGCATTGTATATGTATATGTATAATACACTTATATTTTTAATTAAAAGCTTCTTTTACCCAAGTAGCGTCAAGTTATACACGAGCAATTGAGCAAACCTTTAGAAAATACGTCGCTTAATTAATGATGCAATTTCTTTTCCGAGGGTTTCAAATAATCCGTACTGGATGAGCTTTCAGTTTTTGTGTAACTTTAGAAAATTTTACGTAGCGAAAAAGAAGATGCAAATAAAAGTTTATTACTGACTCAATTGAATTCTATTAATCATGGTTAGATAAGTGGAAAAAATTGATCGAATTTCATTTGATAAGCGAAGCATTAAAAATGTAATGATGTTTGACAACTTCCAGGCACTTGGGCCATCGATTAATTTATTATAATTGGATTTTTAAGCGATCGCAATTTATATCCGCCAGTCACAAAATGAGAAAAATGAATGGCCGAATCGAGACGAATCTATATAAGTGCAGCTCCACGATATCGGGCGCGCTCGATTTATCTAGCGCGCGTATACGTATATAGGTATATTATATGCGATAAAATAGGGTTGAATTAGCGCGATAATACAGGAATCGTGTCATTGTTGAAAATTAACGGGCTGGATTGAGATGTTGTGGCTTGTACAAGTTCCGACTCCATTCAATGGCTATATGGTCCCACTGCTCTTGCTCGGGCGAGACACAGACGAAGGGAAAGCGAGAGAGAGAGAGAGAGAGAGAGAGAGAGAGAGAGAGAGAGAGATAGAGAGAGCCAGAGAAGACAGTTGTAATCTGTACGCGTGAGAAGCTTGCATTAGCGTCAAAATCAGTAGTAGTGTAACTAGTAGTCCCAGTACCAATAGTAGTACATATAGTTAGCTGATGATGCTGGTGCCGGTGTTGGTGGCGCTGCAAGCAGAAGTAGCAGCGGCAGTAATAGTTGTAGTAGTGCTACTAAGAGCTTTTGTGGAGACTAAACGTGTGCAGCCAAGTGCATGGGCTAAGGTAAGGTAATTTGCATCGCATCTGTATGCGCCATCGCGTACCTTACATATAAAGTCTAATCCCTTTGGCTTTCAAGTATATAAGCAAGTCGTGTGCTTTTGCTCTTAATACTTCGTTAAGTCTTATCCCACTCATATATCCCTTCTTCATATAATGTATACATATGAGCCAGTAGTGAACGCGTGGCCGCCCTTTTTTCTATTCAACGTTGGCTGCAATTTTATATACGGCGCCCGCGAGCACAAGAGTCGAGCCGATCGTAAGGCGAAAAACGAAAAGTAAGGGAGTCGAAATAATTAGCTTTAAATTACTGATTTACAAAGGCGCGCGCGCGTCTGCCTGGGCGAGGAGCGAAAGGAGCAAAAGAGAAGGAAAAAGTTATCCAACGTGTGTATATATATCCGAAGTAGTTGTCGAAACTCGACGTGCTAACTCGATCTTCTTTCCTTTTTGAGTTCATATCCCTTCCTACGCTTTCTCGAGCTAGCTTGAGCCTCGCGCGCAAAAGCGCATGCCGACACACTTACTTCTACTTTGGCGAGTCGGGTGTAAAGACCTCCCTCTCCTTTGACTCTCTTTCTCTATTTTCTTATTTTCCCCTTTTCATTCTCTGCGCTCCGTTTGAAATAGCGGCGCGCATAATAGAAGATTCGTCGCACGTTCGGAACTTTTAAGTGAAACAAGTTATGGCTACCGCTATCTGACTTTTCAGATTGAAAGTACCTTATTTTACACTCATTCAGTTTCGAAACTTATGCTTTTCTCCGACTGCTTCTTCTGGGAAATTGTATAAGTCGGTGGGGATTTTCGGGTCACCGCGATCGAGCAAATTTCCGAAGCGAAAAGCCCTCCGCGAGAACTAATAAATGTCCAAGTGTATAATATGAATTTATCGCAAGCTGGACCGATACATTCAATCAAGGTTTCTACATAAACCGTCGCCGATGGATGTCGCTAAGAAAAATGATCCCCGCTGACGCAGCAAATTGTCACAACATAACACGGACAAAGATCTCGAGAAAAGAAAAAACAAATAAGAAAAATTCTATCCGTATTAGAGCTTTGTATTTGCTAAAATGCCAACGGTGTCTCTCGTTTCTCAAGACGTGCGCGCAAGATTCTTCCAAAAGTAACGCACGCACACGCGCGCGTCAACTTCTCTCTTCGGCTGCGTCAGACGAGCTGTAATGGCTTAAAGTATTTGGGATTTTTGCCCTTTTGTTATAGACACTATACACGCATCGAGTTGATCTTGAAAAATTTCGTAATTTGATATAGCGGGTCATTCCCATGAACTTTGCTAGATTTAGTAGAAAAACTGTCACCACGTTGTGCGGCATGTCGCGATATTTTTCGTTTGAAAAATCTTAATACGTGCCTTGCGCCTTTTTTGCAGTTGGTGGTTATATTGACTTGTTTTTCATCTCGTTCGAGCTTTTGCGATACCGATCAAAGTTAGTAAAACTGCTGACTCGCTGGCAAAGGTATTCATTTTTATCGCACACTTCTTTCATTTTATCGAATCGAAGCGGGCAAATTGTTTTTTAACCCATTAACGCGCAAAAGTGCAATTTTGTGCATGAATTTTCCGTTGTAAAAAAATTATAGATAAAGTTAAAATATTTTCTTGAAAATCCATACCCAGGGGTTTTTGAGTATGCTCTTTCAGTATCCGGTGTTATTTTTGCGATAAATAAACATTATCATCGTTTATTTTGCCATTAAAAACAAAAATCGCGGCAGCGCATTTTTCGAAGGTTCAGAGAAAAAGTCCACGATTTCTGGTGTTATGGGAACCCTCTGAAGGCAAGGCAAGGTTGAAAATCGACTTTGAAAAAAAATTTTGAGTCAAAAAATCACGTTTTTTGTTTTTAATGGCAAAATAAACGATGATAATGTTTATTTATCGCAAAAATAACACCGGATACTGAAAGAGCATACTCAAAAACCCCTGGGTATGGATTTTCAAGAAAATATTTTAACTTTATCTATAATTTTTTTACAACAGAAAATTCATGCACAAAATTGCACTTTTGCGCGTTGATGGGTGAAGGCGTGGAAGGAAAAAAAATTGACAAAGAGCCGTGAAAATGTTTCTTTTTTTGTTTCCGATCGAAGAATCAAAAGTTTCTTCTCTTTTGCATCAAAAGCGACGAGATAAATACATAGTCAAGAGCCGGAGAGATCGCGTGGGAGTTTCGCGAGAGAAATTATTTCCTCCATCTCCGTCGGCTCTTCATCTTTGTTAATTTCCTTTAAGCTAGTCAACGTTGAAGTCATTAAGAGAATACTATACGCGCGTTTAGAGAACGCTGCGACGATATATAGCATATATATCCTATATAATATACTATTCAGGAGCGCTGGAGGCAGACATATAGAGAATCTCGTGTTACAGCAATTCTCCTATATAGAGCACAGATCAAAGTGAACTCTGTTCCGCACGTTTCTTCAGCTTGGTAAACATCGTGATCACAATTATTATTTAATAAAAAGCTCGCACGCCCGACGCAAAATGACCCTGCAGATGCTTAAAAACCACTGACAGACGACGGTCATTTCCCAGCCGTAGCTTGACCTCGAAAAATCTCCATTTTTCGCAAAGTCAGCGTGAAATTTCGCTATACGAAATAACTTATGCGTATAACTAGCAGCACTGCGTTGTGCTTTCGACATCTCCTTTGCGCAGTAAATAACGGGCCTTGCTTTCACGCCACAAACCATATTTTCTCGTACTCGTGTTGTGTCCTACTATAAATACGTAGGTAAAGAGCAGAAAATTATAAATTGTCGAATTTGAATACATTAGCCACGCTGGTCTTATCATGAAGGAGGAAAAAAGAGTGCTATGCAAAAAAACTTGAGTAATCTCTCGTCGCGGCTCTTAGAGAGGATTCTGTATTCGGAATTTATCCGAGCTTCGCGAAATTCGTTTCGGAGACCAGTATTAAGTGTTGCCTTAGCGCAGCAAGAGACAAATGAAGCAATTGCTAAAGAAACTTTTACGCGTCCGTAGCAGCTTTTCAAAATTATCATCGGCAAACTTTTGTTTTAATAAAATTAATCGTCGATAAGAAATAGCTACAGATGAAAACAAGAACTGATAATATTATCCCAAAAGTTAAAAGTCGCGCTGCGAGTCAAGGCGCCGCTGCTGTATTGAGACTGGCTGTAGACTTTCGTTTATTTCTGCACCGCTTCAGAAATGGACGACAATCAAGTTTGAACTGAGCGGATAGCTGCTGATAATGGTCGAAATATATACTGCAGCCAAAAAAACCATCAGTCGAACGATCGCTAGCTCGAGTTATCTCTTTGCCTGGTGAGCAAGAGAGAGAGAGAGAGAGAGAGAGAGAGAGAGGGGCAGCAATTGAAAGCACTGCCGCTGCAGCTGTGTCATTTTACAGCTTCGAGAGAACTCCAGCTCCAAATGAGCTTTTTCAGGAGTTTCCTCGCGTCTTCCAACGAGTAGCTGAGAGTAGAGCTATACACTGCCTCGTGGTTTTTAAAGACTTCCGATCGATCGAAATCTCTTAAATACCATTGCCGGATTTTTTTTCATTTCTGTCGTTTCGATTTTTATCTAAATACGAGTGCCATATTTTATACTCTAGCAATCTTCAGCGCCGACATGAGTCTACGAGCGTTTCGCTGATTTTCGGAGCCGGTTTCTAGTTACGTGATACGCGATATGTCTCCTGTTTTTTACGTCAAAAGGGTGAAAAAGCGCCCGAGAAATACTATCACGATCCGAAGTTACATTACTTTTTACACGCTGTCTGCGCGCACAGACGTACCAATTGGTTTCCCGGTGTACGAGAGCTCCGCATCATAAACTTTATATTAAAATAGTTTTTTGAAGCAAAGCGCGCCTGTATGTGAACTAAAATCAGCTAAGCTTTCTGCATCTGGAGCATAATAAAACTTTTTTTGCGTATCTGCGTAATCTTAATTTAGTTACAAACTGATTGCCAAGATATGGAAGACGAGCCAGAAAGAAAGAGAAAGATAGAGAGAGAGAGAGAGAGCCGAGTTAACTGGAATATGAGTGCTAAGAAGTTACTTGCTGACACTCAGTTATATGCTCAAGAATTATTATTAGACAACAATTAAAAAACTTTCGACTTATTCTTCCTTTACAGTGCGAAAGTTATTTAGATAAAAATAATTCTAATCGGTTTGAACTTTTCTAATGGTTTCTTTGCATTCAAAAATGCAACGAGATATCCCTCGTTCACCGACGAGTGAAGTCTATTTAGAGTGGTCGAGGGTGCTGGAATATGAATGTTTCAATTTTGGATCTTGTTTCATAAAAAGTGCTGATTTAGTTAATTCATACAAATCCAATGGAGCTGAAGTTGTTCAGAAATAAAATGAACTTCAAGCTCAAGTATAATATCGAGTTTTATTCATAATCGAAGTTGATTTATTGCATGATGTTACAGTCCTACGTTAGTAATATTATTTGCCTTTAAGGTTCATGAACACGTATGAATTGAATTAAACATGAACTAAATGGGAGAGTAAATTATCGCATTTTATCAAACTTCATAATAGAGAAGATAATTCTGCGAGGATTTTTAACTCTAGAGAACTTGCCTCGGGTACGATCCTTGGAAGCTAATTACTTTCCACAGTGTTTGTACTAGTACATCTATATATATAAAGCGAAGTTGGTGTCTGTTTGTCCTTTATGATCTCAAAAACTATCTGTCCAATCCAAAAACATTATTTGCTTATTTTTTTTTGAGTTCAGAATTTTTTCGTATTTTACCACTTCGCGCGCTCGCTCGCCCCTTGCACGGTTATCTATATATATAAAGCGAAGTTGGTGTCTGTTTGTCCTTTATGATCTCAAAAACTATCTGTCCAATCGGCTTAAAATTTTTACCACGTATTCATTATACCCCTGCGCAGGTTTCTATCATATTAAAAACATTATTTGCTTATTTTTTT